>NC_073625.1:94345557-94648587 GCF_029407905.1 Bubalus kerabau
AAATATTTAAGTAAGTTTGATTTGATTATTAAGGGATTAATTCTGCTTAGTGTTTTATATGAATAGATTTGAGAAACTTCAACTTTATGAATATTTTTAAAAAATACTTGCAAAATATACTGTTCCCAAATTTTATGTTGGTATATATAGAAATGTATGTATTTAGATGGCCAAGTCCATCTCTAACTTTCTCAGAACTCTTCTAATAATTCTAACTTAATTTATCTCATAATTCCATGAATCATTTGAAAGATTGGGAGTGTACATAATGTAATATGATTTTTTGTGTGAGATAATTTTTTGAGAAGTAAAACAGTTTAATTTATGATAGCAGTTGTATTTGGAAGAAAAATCAAAATATAATGGAAAATACAAAGCCTTATTTTAATATAGCACACATATGTAAAATTTATAAATTAATTCAACACTATTGAATTCATCATTATTCAACACTATTAATTCAACACTAAATGTATTGTTGTGTATAGCCAATTGGGCCAAAATATTTTTTATAAATTTTGCACAGGAAATTATATTAACTTACAAAAATATGTATTTCTTAACATGAGAGAAAATCTGTATGAATGGACCTGGTAAAGGTAAATGAACTATTAATATCACTATCAACTATGACTATGTCAAATGAGATAAGCATTTGCCAAGAGCCTGTAATTAAGAACTCTTTGCATAGAATACAATGAATGATGACATCCATAGATGAAAAAAAGAGAACACATTTCTATAAGGTGTATTTAAAAGTTAAAATTAAAGCTTCAGAAATATTTTATCTAGAATTTTTTTAATAAATGTAATAAAACATAGTTTATACTAAGACTATTGAGATTTAGATCAGGACTATTTTTTTTCTGATTTCTGCTATAGTTTGCTTTCCATTATAGCTGAGAAACATCCACAGTAACTTGGAAGATTTTTGTTGTTATTTTTTGCTACATCAGATTTCTTATTTTGTTATATTGGTTAAGCTGGGCCAGTGGCCAAAAAAAAAAAAAAAAAGAAGCCACAGAAAATAATTTTTTTTTTATGAAAAGAAGTATGTTCAAAAGGAAAATCAAAAAAAATTTTAAATATCCTTCTCTTTAATTTCATAAACATTCTGTTCATTATAGCTTTAATGATTTTTATTCATTCATCTGTCCTTCAGAAAACTAGCAGTGCCTACTTTGTAGTGGAATTTAGATTTATGTTTTGAAGTGTCGTGTTATTCTCTGGCTCCTATAAGAAAAAAAAAAGAAATGTATCGTGTTGAGTTGACCACCAAAGGGATTCTAACAAAATCCATAGTCATCCACCAGTTTTATTTATATGAAATAAAAATATCACTAAAAACCCAGCTCATCTGAAATGTTATCAAAATGAGCTGCATCTAATGTAATTCATGTCTTTATTTCACATTTATACCAGGTTACAATGTGTGAAAATGTATATGTAAAGGAGCAAAACTTGACACTTCAAAACACCTCTTTGGCATGTGCATTATTTCAGGCTGAAAAAAATCAAGGCCCAAAAGACTCAGGAAGAAACTGATCTTCCCTTCACTCGGTCATGTCCGACTCTTTGCGACCCCATGGACAATAGCCTACCAGGCTCCGCTGTCCATGGGATTTTCCAGGCAAGAATAGTGGAGTGGGCTGCCATTTCCTTCTCCAGGGGTCGGAAGATCCCTGGGTCTCCAGGAGACCCGGGGATGGAACCTGGGTCTCCTGCATTGCAGACAGACACTTTACCGTCTGAGCCACCAGGGAAGCCCTTCAGTTCAGTTCAGTTCATTTGCTCAGTCATGTCCAACTCTTTGCGACCCCATGAATCGCAGCACACCAGGCCTCCCTGTCCATCACCAACTCCCGGAGTTCACTCAGATTCACGTCCATCGAGTCAGTGATGCCATCCAGTCATCTCATCCTCTGCTGTTCCCTTCTCCTCCTGCCCCCTATCCCTCTCAGCATCAGAGTCTTTTCCAATGAGTCAACTCTTTGCATGAGGTGGCCAAAGTACTGGAGTTTCAGCTTTAGCATCATTCCTTCCAAAGAAATCCCAGGGCTGATCTCCTTCAGAATGGACTGGTTGGATCTCCTTGCAATCCAAGGAATTCTCAGCCCTTAAACTTCTTTTAAAAATTTAAATAGAGAGACTGTTCCCAGAATAGAGCTATCACCAGAGCTAGCAAAAAGATTATGGGTTAAGTATGGGAGGGAAGAAACAATAGGCAAGGCCCAGAGATCAGGATCCACC
Source organism: Bubalus kerabau (assembly GCF_029407905.1). NCBI lineage: Eukaryota > Metazoa > Chordata > Mammalia > Artiodactyla > Bovidae > Bubalus > Bubalus kerabau. The sequence continues at coordinate 94,347,808 of NC_073625.1, forward strand.
CTGTCCAGTTGTCTGCAGGGCCCAGAAAATGTTTCTTTACTAAACAATCGCTTTTTCACCTCCCCGTGAAATGCCTCTCTCCCAGTGATTTGGAGCCTTAAGCCACTGCACCCAACATTATCTTTTGTCTTTAACTGAAGATGGCATTTACACTGTTTTCCTGGGTCTTTCCCATCTATCCATACTTGGTTTTCCCCTGTTAACCTGTCTCATGTCAGTTTAGTTCTTAGACCAGCTAGAAGAGCTTAGGAGGACAGAAGAAAATGTCTTCCTCCCAAACATATGGAATTTAAAAGTTTAAGCTCCTTTTCAGTCTTCATGCTGTGCTCTGACTCTTTCATAATAAGGGAAAGTAATGACAGTGACATAGGTAGACAATCAGCACATATGGGACTTACCGTGTGTTGGGTAGTGAAAGCGAAAGTCATTCAGTCCTGTCCAGCTCTATGGATTTGCGAACCCATGGATTATACAGTCCATGGAATTCTCCGGGCCAGAATACTGGAGTGGGTAGTCTTTCCCTTCTCCAGGGGATCTTCCCAACCCAGGGATCGAAGCCAGGTCTCCTACATTGCAAGTGGATTCTTTACTAGCTGAGCCACCAGGGGAGCCCTAGTGTACATTAAACTTTCTATTCTCACAAGAATACATGCTTAAAATGATATTTCAAACACAATCCATATGAATATATTTCTAGTCTATTACTTTTTATGTTGTCCAACATTTCTACAAGGTACATATATTAAGTTGATTTTTATATTCAGAGAAAAGAAAAAAGGCTATACTACTTGCTGAATGCCTCCTAATAAAAAGTTAGTTTTCTTCTATTTATGTTTTAGATTATATAGATAATAGGAATCCAATTATAATGTCCAAAATTCTCTAAGATTTTAGAAAATTTAAAAATAAAGGAATCAATGACCAAGGAAATAACTTAGAAAATTATGCTCAGGCTCTTAGCAAATACAATGTAATAAAAAAAGACTTTTTATACTTCTTTAGGCTAAAGAGCAAATCATTTTAGCACAAGATTATTTTATTAATATTTTATTTTTACCTCTAAAAATAAATTCTACTGGTATGAATTTCAGATACCATTTTTGCTACATGAAACCAACAACATAATTACTATTAACTTTTTAAAGCATAAAATCAAGTAAATGGAATTAAATAAAAAATGCACCTGTGTGCTTTTTAAAAACAATCTGATTTATCAGGTAACCCAGGACAAATGACTTATTGGCAAGATGGAAAGAAGGGGAAACACAATAGCTGAATGAATACAAAAACATCAAACTATGGGATTATATATTGCATCATATAAACCTTCTGGACTATATCTCCAAGCAAAATGTATCTTTGCTCTCAGTTCTGATGGTGCCATGCTACAAAATTTGTAAATTATTCCAAACTTTAAAATTGAAGAAACAATTAAGAGAAGGAGAACATGCTGCCCAAAGAAATAGGCTAATTTTAAAAGCACACTTCACCATTATTATATTTAAATGAGGTTTTCAATCACTTGATTTGACCCTACATGGTACATAGGAACTGCAGTTGCACAATATGTTTGAATGAGAATTATTATAATTTACTAAGAAGTGCTGCAGGGGATTAGGAAACTTGGAAGGCCAGCACTGCACTTCCATAACAGACATCCCTGCCAGATAATTAACCTTGCTGTTTGTTTAGCATCTATTGAATACTTCATTACTGATTCAGTCAATTATCTCCTGATAATGACCGCTACAGAAGGTAGAATTGCTTAATTAAAATTCTTTAGACCAAAGAGGAACTTTGATTGGGCCATGCATATTAGAAAGGCTTGATTAATTTTGATGAGATACACAACACATTTAAAGCTTTACTTTATTATTATCAAAATGCCAAATTCATTTTTTTTTGCCCATCAAAATAATTTTTCCTTTGCCAAATACATTTAAAAATAAGACAGCAAGGCAGTAGATGAAAAACAGCCTTTTCAATGCTAATTTTAATATAGAGAGGCTTGAAGAATGAAGTAGAACCCTATTTATTTCATAAGATGCAATTGATATAAATTAGAATTACTTATTGCTGGAAGGAATGGTATATATTCAGAAGGACAAACTTAGCACTGTGCATACACACCACTTAAAAGATGCAAATGCATTTCATCTTCCGTTTTCTTCATATGTATCCACAGGTGAATTCCTTAGTCCTTTTTTTGTTCTATGTGGCTACTTGATTTGACCATTGGCCAGATGATACTCGGTGCATAAGTCAAAATACACTGGTTTTAGAACAAAACTCTTTCATTTCAGTACCAGTAGCAGTTTTATCGACTCTATAGTTATCTTCCCTTGAGTAAAGAATGCCTTTTTTTTTCCTAAAATAAAGATAGAATTCATTGTTTTGTCCATTTCCACTGTAGCTAGAGAAAATAACAGTATTTCATCTTCTTGGCTTCTCAGATATGGATTCTTAAGTGGATTTTTATTAAAGTGCAGTCAACTTTAATAAGACTGCATTTTTTGTTTGTTTTTCTTTTTTTAGTGGGGAGAGAGTTTTTGTTGGTTGGTTTTACATACTGTGCTTCATTTCAAATTTCTCCAGAACTTTAAGAAGATGCTGATAATAATTGTATAAGTTTTCCATAAATATTTGTATTTTTTTATTTTTAAACTTTTTATTTTGTTTTTGGGTATAGTCGATTAACAATACTGTGATAGTTTCATGTGAAGAGTTAAGGGACTCAGCCATACATATACATGTATCCATTTTCCCCCCAACTCCCCTCCCATCCTGGCTGCCACATAACATTGAGTAGAGTTCCATGTGCTATACAGTAGGTCCTTATTGGTTATCCATTTTAAATATAGTGAAGTCGCTCAGTCGTGTCCGACTCTTTGTGATCCCATGGACAGTAGCCAACCAAGCTCCTCTGTCCATGGGATTTTCCAGGCAAGAATACTGGAGTGAGTTGCCATTGCCTTCTCCAGGGTATCTTCCCGACCCAGGGATTGAACCCGGGTCTCCTGAATTGTAGGCAGATGCTTTACTGTCTGAGCCACCAGGGAAGGCCATTTTAAATATAGCAGTGTGCAAATACATTTATTTTTTAATGAGTCAAAAGTCACTCTTAACTGTATGTATTATGCCACAAATAAATGAATTTTTTCCAAAGTTCCCTGAACCTAAGTAGAATTTAGGAAACAAGTGTTCAAAGATAATGAAAGAGCATCCTAGCAGGTCACAGACAATGTGATACAGATTCCTCCATAACATTCTCTCCCTCTGACATTGGAAGGTTCAACCAGCATTTAAGTGTATACTGTGAATACAAGATTGACAAGATACAAGTGCAAGATAATTATACGACTTGAGAGTTAAAACAGACAGGCAGATAACACTTCAACATGAAATCTACATTGTGATCATCACAAACTCTAGATTGTTCTTAATTGAAAATATGCACAACCAAGAGTCAAGAAAAATGTCCTGGGGGAAAATACCATAGTAATGTTTTACTTGAAAAGGCAATCACAGACAGAGTTTTATTTCCCCTACAAGTAGGAAACTAATAGCACTCTTACATGCTATAATAAAAAAAATAACAAAAAAGAAACCAGCAAAAATATTTCAAAGTATAGTTCTAAATGAATGCAATCCTCAAAATTTTGCAGAATCATATACTAGCTTTTGTCAAAAACTATAGAGAGGAGGGATACACTGGAAATTAGAATTGATATATACACACTACTGTATATAAAATAGATAACTAATAAGAAACTACTATATATCCCAGGGCACGCTATTCAGTGCTATGTAATGTCCTATATGGGAAAGGAATCTAAAAAACGAGTTGGTATATGTGTGTGTGGGTGTGTGTGTGTGTGTGTGTGTATATAAAACTGATTCACTTTGAAGTACACTTGAACCTAACACAACACTGAAAATGAACTACACTCCATTAAAATTTTTTTAAAAGATGGGCTTTGATGAGCTAGCAGTGAGGCCCTGTTTGGGCATCAGAACTAGAAATTGGAATTTTCATTAACTTTACCTAAAACAAAAAGTAATGAGATTCTTCAGAAGACATACAGGAAACAAATGCTTCAAGGGACAATACACTCTACAGTATTATAAGTGAAACTATTTTCTACTGGTACAAAAAATAATTGCAATATGAATACCAATGCTTCTTTACTAAAATAAATATATATGAAGTATCCACATATATATGTTCATAAATATATTTTACTCACATACATATGTTCATATATATATATATGAATAGTGATTATTTGCATCCTGCATGTCAGCAGCAAAATCATTTGATGATTTTTTTTTTTCACATTTCTTGCCTGGAAAATCCTATGGACAGAGGAACCTGGCAGGCTACAGTCCATGGGGTCACAAAGAGTTGAAAATGACTGAAGCAAGTTAGCATGCACATACACTTCCATATATGGTATGTAGATACACACTAGTAATACATAGACATTGATGCATCTATAGAAGATGACTTGGCTAATCATTTTTCCATTTATATGAGAAAGTTTATTAACATTAATATGCTGCAGAGCTATAATTTTTATTGACTGCATAATATTCCATTTTATGTCTGCACTGAAAATCCTGTATCCACTTCTATAATGTTGACCTTTAAGCTTCTTCCATTCTATAAGTAGTATAAACAATATTGTGATAAAATAATTGATGGTATATTTAAAATAGCATTTTGATATTTTAAACATTTTTTTTCAGGTAAGTAATGCTAATGAACAAGTTTACTCACTCTTAGAGAGACTGAAATAAAACTGTACTCCTGTACATAATAAATGACACATTTTGGGGAAACAAATTTTGTAATATATTGTTCTAACAATTTACCTTAGGAAAATTATGATATAAAGGTCCAAACTACAATGCACAAGTTTGTTTATTGCAGTAACATTTATAATATGGCAGATAAATGTATGTTTATTTGAATAGAATTAAAAATATTATTTATATTCATAGAGTTCAGATTTATTTAAAATAATGATGTAAATTTATACTAATTGAATTGGAAAAGCAAAAATGGAAGGTTTAGACCTATATATAATATATGAACTAAAAATATTTATGTGAATGTGACTATATGTGTTTATGTAGATGCATTTTTGTGGTCTGTGCACACAGAGTGGAATTGGGTATTCTCTTGTCTCTGCTTGTCATCTGCTTAACAGAATTGCTTATTTATAACTTGTGTTTCCTTATGGCCTTGGAAAACTAGAATTTTCCCTTAGTTGATGCACAAAATCATGTAATTGCCTAAATCCATCTAAAAGGACTGAAAAATCATACTATATTCTGAGAGCTAAAATGTCAAGTAAGTCCCAAATCATTGAATGCTTATAAGTATGGAGGATGACTACATACCGAGAAATTAGAAAAAAAAAAAAAAAAAGAAATTAGAAACCTCAGAATATACAGTAAACAACATCGGGTTGAAGATCAGATGAAGAATGTTAATCTATTTTTATTATGAAAGAAAAAAGGAGATAGGGCTTTGTCTGTTTTCCCTACTTTTTAATCCTCTCTACTATTTATTTCCTAAATTTATTTTCATAGTTTTACTTATGTCATTTATTCCTCCAAGAATGTCATAGAGTTTCTCAGTTCTCAACAATGGCCGCCTACAGCTTTTTAAATCTTTTCCTGAACACTTTAGCTCTTAGCAATTTTCTGTCCTCCATTATCTCCTGGAATTTGCTCAATTTCATGTTCATTGAGTCAGTGAAGTTACCTAATCATCTCATTCTGTGCCACCCCCTTCTCCCTTTGCCTTCATCAATGTATTTTTCAATGAACTGTCTCTTTGCATCAGGTGACCAAAGCAACAGTCCTTCCTTTATCTGGACTCCCTTGCTTTCTCCATGATCCAACAAATGTTAGCCATTTGATCTCTGGTTCCTATGCCTCTTTGCAACTCAGCTTATACATGGGGAAGTTCTCAGTTCGTATACTGCTGAAATATACCTAGAAAGATTTTGAGCATAACTTTGCTAGCATGTGAAATGAGCACAAATGTACTGTAATTTGAACATTCTTAAGCATTGCCCTACTTTGCAATCGGAATGAAAATAGACGTTTTCCAGTCCTGTGGCCACAGCTTAATTTTCCAAATTTGCTGATGCATTGAGTGCAACACTTTAACAATATCATCTTTTAAGATTTTAAATAGCTCACCTGGGATTCCATCAATTCCAATAGCTTTGTTCATAGTAATGCTTCCTAAGGCCACTAGACTTCACATCACAGGACATCTGGCTCTAGGTGAGTGACCACACCATTGTGGTTATCCAGGTCATTAAAACCTCTTTTGTATAGTTCTTCTGTGAATTCACATCACCTCTTCTTAATCTCTTCTGCTTCTGTTAAACCCTTACTGCCTCTGTTAAGCCCTTACTGTTTCTGTTCTTTGTTGTTCCCATCTTTGCATGCAATATTCCCTTTGTATCTATAATTTTCTTGAAGAGATCTCTGGTCTTTCCTATCCTATTGTTTTCCTCTATTTCTTTGCATTGTTCATTTGAGAAGGCCTTCTTCTCTCTCCTTGCTTTCATTCAGTTGGGTGTATCTTTTCCTTTTCCCTTTCACTTCTTTTCTTTCCTCAGTTATTTGTAAAGCCTTCTCAGACAACCACTTTGCCTCTTGCACTTCTTTTTCTTTTCATTTGGGATGGTTTTGGTCACTGCTTCCTGTAAAAGTTTACAAATCTCCATCCATAGTTCTTCAGGCACTCTGTCTACCATATCTAATCCCTTGAATCTATTAGTCACCTCCACTGTATTGTCAAAAGACATTTGATTTAGGCCATACCTGAATGGCCTAGCGGTTTTCCCTACTTCAATTTAAGCCTGAATTTTGCAATAAGGAGCTCATGATTTGAGCCACAGTGGATCAGATTGTAAAGAATCTGCCTACAATCTGGGAGACCTGAGTTCAATCCCTGGGTTGGGAAGATCCCCTGGAGGAGAGCATGGTAACCCCTCCAGTATTCTTGCCTGGAGAATCCACATGGACAGAGGAATCTGGTGGGCTATGGTCCCTGGGTTGCAAAGAGTTGGACATGACTTAGTGACTAAGAACAGCTGAGGTCTTATTTTTGCTGATTATATAGACCTTCTCCATGTTTGGCTGCAAAGAACACAATCAATCTGATTTCAGTATTGACCATCTGGTGATGTCTATGTGTAGAATCATCTTTTTTGGTTATTGGAAAAAGGTGTTTGCTACAACTAGCATATTCTCTTGACAAGACTCTGTTGGCCTTTGCCCTGCTTCATTTGTACTACAAGGTCAAACCTGCATGTTATTCTAGGGATCTCTTGACTTCCTACTTTTTTTCATTCAAGTCCCCTATGATGAAAAGGAGATTTTTTTTTTTTTTTTTAATGATGTTGGCTCTAGAAGGTGTCATAGGTCTTCTTAGAGCCATTCAGCTTCAGCTTCTTTGGCATCAGTGGTTGGGTCAGACTTGGATTACTGTGATATTGAATGGTTTGCCCTGGAAACACAGGGAGATCATTTTGTTTTTGAGACTGCACCCAAGTACCACATTTTGGAGTCTTTTATTGATTATGAGGGCTACTCCATTTCTTCTCAGGGATTCTTGCCACAGTAGTACATAAAATGATAATCTGAATTAAGTCCACTCATTCCCATCCATTTAAATCCATTAATTCCTAAGATGTAGATGTCTAATCTTGCCATCTCCTGCTTGACCATGTCCAATTTATTTTGATTCATGGATCTAACATTCTTAGGTTCCTATGAAATATTGTTCTTTATAGCACTGGATTTTATTTTCACCACCAAATACATCCATAGCCATTTTAGTTTTGCTATCAGTTCAGTTCAGTCGCTCAGTGGTGTCTGACTCTTTGCAACCCCATGAATTGCAGCACACCAGGCCTCCCTGTCCATCACCAACTCCCAGAGTTCACTCAGACTCACGTCCATCGAGTCAGCGATGCCATCCAGCCATCTCATCCTCTGTCATCCCCTTCTCCTCCTGCCCCCAATCCCTCCCAGCATCAGAGTCTTTTCCAATGAGTCAACTCTTCACATGAGGTGGCCAAAGTACTGGAGTTTCAGCTTTAGCATCATTCCTTCCAAAGAACACCCAGGGCTGATCTCCTTTAGAATGGACTGGTTGGATCTCCTTGCAGTCCAAGGGACTCTCAAGAGTCTTCTCCAATATCACAGTTCAAAAGCATCAATTCTGCGGCACTCAGCCTTCTTCACAGTCCAACTCTCACAACCATCAGTGATCACAGGAAAAACCATAGCCTTGACTGAACGGACCTTTGTTGGCAAAGTAATGTCTTTGCTTTTCAATATGCTATCTAGGTTGGTCATAACTTTTCTTCCAAGGAGCAAGCTTTTTTTTTTGGAGTTTTGTTATACTTAATTCTTAATGCCAGTAACACTCATCATTATGTGCTACACTGTGTATCAACTTGTGTGTGTATACACATACCTACATATTATTCCTAACAAGATATAAGAAAGCCAATATGTGTAAGAATCAGTAATCAAGTGCCGACATGATGACTTACTCAAAAAAGTTCTTTACTCAGTGGAAGAATCAAAGTCCATTGCCTAAGTAAGGCATTTTATATACGTGTAGCATATAGAGGTACAGGTTGTAGGCAATAGAAATCTAAGAAATATACTCAAAAAGTTCTTTACTCAGTGGAAGAAGCAAAGTACATTGCCTAATTAAGTCATTTTATATATGTGTAGCACATAGAAGTACAGGTTGTGGGATAACAACAATCTAAGAAATATGTTTGTTTTTATTTTTTATGCCTTCTCTAATGTCTTATAAATAAATTCACCTGCAAAATAATACATAATTAACTACATTATCAGTATTAGCTGCAAGAGGAAATCACAGTAAGATAGTTATGAATGCAGACATGTGTTACTTTTTCCCCATGATTCACAGACACATTACTGATTTCATGAAAACTAAAGCTTTCACTGTAGATACACTACTCGTGATATTTTAAATAAGCTCTCATCATTCAGGGACTGATTTGCAACTGCGTCCTTTTTTTTTTTTTTCTTCCAAATACAATCAACTTAAAATAGAAACTGGAGAGAAAGAACAACGGATTTAAGTAAATCTATAATTTCTGTATAAAAAATAATAAATACAATGTAAGTCACTTCAAATCTTATTTCCTCCAGAAAAAGGATGTGATCGGAATGTAATGAGCATTGAAATTAATAAATTAAAATTAAATGTCCATAAGAGAAAAATGTATTTCAATCAGGCTGTAATTATGTTTTCAATATTGTAAATTAATTCCTCAAGTGAATATCTTTCAGTGTGCACAATTTACTATCTATTCTCATATTTTTATCTAAATCTCAGTGTTTCTAAGTTGACTAAACCATCACATTATCAAAAAAAAAATTAACACAAGAGGTGTTCATTAATGTATCCTCTGGAATTCTATCAAGTTTCTTGCTGGTTTTAAATGTTGAAATATCATTAGACTGTGTAATATTTTTTTCAGTGGTGACACAGTACAGATGGAGCCATGTGCAGTGCAGTTTTTGATGGACAATCTAAATAAATTAATATCAACTCATTGAAAAATGAATAAGGATATACATAAGGTATACACATTAAACAAAATACTCATTTTTCTTTTACAAAACAATTTAGTATATTGGTGAATTGGTTGGTTATATAGTCAGATTTGATATCATGGTTTTGATTTGTAGATTTATCTTATACCAAATCATAGATAAGCTACTTCCTTCTCTTTGTTCAGTATCCTCACCCAGAAAATTCATGAGAAATACATTTTTGTATCATAGAGTCATTATGGTTAATAAATTTGGTATTTTTAAACAGCTTTTAGCTCATTATCCACCACAGAGTATGCACCTTAAACATAACTATTTTTAGTTATTAAATTAATTATTTATGCTGTATCTCTTTCATTTTGTTATATTGTGACTGGATGTTATGCAAACAATCATCTTAGACATCAGTTTCAGATGTGCCTATGAGAAATATTTCAATATTGCTATAGATATGTTAATAATTCAGTCATTCAAAATAATGAAAGAAAGTTTCTGGAATGCCAATGGAATGAATGCCAGACAGGAGAGTGGACTAATACAGTGAGAAAGTTTAATGTGCTTTATTAAAAGCAAAGAAAGGGAATAAAATGTTAAAAATCCAGTTTGGGGGTCAAAAGTAATCTCACTTGCAAGATTAATGACTGACTTCTAATTTTGTGAGGTAAAGTGGAAAAGCTCTATGAGCACTGATAGGCTTGTAGTTTGTGAAATTATACTGTTTATTAATTAGATAAAGAAGGAACAGTCTACGCTGGTCTCTGTGTTATTTTAAAAAGAGCACTGGAGAAAATATTATAGTATCTGACCTCTAAATACCTAGCTCTATTAGAAATTGTATGCCCTTGAAAAATTCATCTTGTAGGCCTTAAACTGTTCTAATTAAAAGATTTTGGACATAAAGCAATGACCTAAATTTCTCCAAATTTAGTGATACTATAACTTAGTGTGGTAGTTCTCTAAATGTTGGCAGAGGACAAAGTATAAATATGTATGTGAGGTGGGATTTTCACCTCATACCAACAAAAGTCTGTTACAAGAAGCAAATGAAGTAATCCAGCTGTCTCATATTAAGCTGTTCATTACATAGGTTTAAAAAAACAGAAAACAATTCCATAATTCCGAAAATTAATTTTTCTTTGAAAATGATAGTTATTTAAAAAAAATATCATGGGCTTTCCTGTTAGCTGTTATATGATTATGCCATGGGTTTATTTTATTATTGCTGTTCAGTTGCTAAGTCATGTCCAACTGTTTGAGACCCTATGGACTCCAGCACGCCAAGCTTCCTTGTAATTCACTGTCTCCTAGAGTTTGCTCAAATTCATGTCCATTGAGTCAGCGATGCTATCTAATCATCTCATCCTCTGTCATCCGCTTCTCCTTTTGCCCTCAATCTTTCCCAACATCAGGGTCTTTTCCAACAAGTCAGCTCTTTGCATTAGGTGGCCCAAATATTAGAGCTTATTATTAAATAAAAATAATTATTATAAACATTTTATTATTTAAAAATTTTAATATAGTAAGAATTGATAGATATAATTCCTATAAACAGAGTAATTTGGGGCCTTCAAATTATATTTGTCTTTTCGCTGAAAGTTATTAATTACCTTTTGACTTGGTTTTTCCTACTTACTCTTTCCCACAATGGTAATTTATATTCTGAATTATCTTCTGCCTTGCAATAAACTCAATTTGATATTTTGAAATACAGTATTATTTCCAAAAAGGTAAACTTGTTGAAAATTTTCTTTAAATACCAAATACTATAGAATTACATTTGGCACTTTACTCAAAGGGGAGTTTCTATTCTCCCTAGAAACACTGAAAGTATAGGGTTTTCATGGAGAAAATATGAATTATTTGTTCAGAATATAGCTTCTTATATAAGGGAAAATATCTTACATGTGAATTTTAATAATATTGCTATACTGACTTTTTTCAGATTCTAGCCCCAATATCTAAATATACCCCCAGGAAGTAAAAATAACTATGATTTTCAATTATTTTTCAGTGGTATTTAAAGTTCATTTTATTTTATTTGTTTATTTTTTTCAAAAGTCTTGGGAATATGAGCCAATATCATAGACCAATGAGATCTAAGGATGAACAAGGGAGGAGTATCTGTGTAGAGTAATTTCTATTTGATTCTCAGGAAGACTGAGCTCAATTTTTGCAAGTATTAGCCTGATGAGGCTATATTTCTTCTGCTTCCAATCTATGTAAGTCAACTTGTTTACCTTCTTTCTTTTGTTATTTGTTATTATCAAACGTTTACAATGAAATCTAGTATTGGAAAAGTAACAGACTTCTCCTTCTCTAATTACATATTTCAGAATCCAGGTGGAAAATTAATTATTTCTAAGATACTTTTATCCTAACATCTAACCACTATCAAGAACTCTGGAGGGTCTGAGATTTTAAGCTTCCTTGCAAGATAACCTATTAGCAAACAGTGGTTTCACAGATGCTGGCAGGGGCATGAGACTCCAGGGTCAGGACAGAGGACTTCACTCCTTATGGAACAGTAGGCACCATGAATTTCATGTTCACACTTGATCTCCTTGCCCCCCAAGTCCTAAAGTCTCATGTCATGCAATCTAGTGGTTGCTATAAATGGCAGATTTGCATCACATCTGAAGAAATCTGAGTTTGGGGAACTACTGATATTATAAAGGAACTGTTAACAAAACTCCTCAACATTTAGCTCAGACAGAGACATCATCTTTATTCTCCTGGATAACAAATGAATTTGCCTTCTTCTCCCTCTACCCATGGTCCCTATCTTCCAAGGTGGTTTGAAATTCAATCATCCTTGAACAAATACTTCACAAGAAGAGCTGTGAATACCACTGCTCTGTAGACTTGCAAAAAGAGGTGAAAATAATCTTCCTCCAATAATATGGATGGCCTCAGGTCAACTATTGCCCTCTTTCATTGGAAATATTTCTACCATTTTTCCCATCCCTCTTCTACATCATTGCTTGATACATGTAAAGGCTATACAACTCAGGTTATAAACAAAAGGAACAGTTTGAACTAATGCCCAGCCTGTCCTTCCAAAAACAGTAACTAACCTGCTATTCAGACTGAAATCACAATCTTAAGGTCTGCTAGCCAGCCAGGGGACCACACTGAAGGTACTCTCAACACATCCCCCAATTTATGTAAGTACTACCTGCTGCTGCTGCTAAGTCGCTTCAGTCGTGTCCGACTCTGCGCGACCCCACAGAGGGCAGCCCACCAGGCTCCCCCGTCCCTGGGATTCTCCAGGCAAGAACACTGGAGTGGGTTGCCATTTCCTTCTCCAATGTATGAAAGTGAAAAGTGAAAGTGAAGTCGCTCAGTCATGTCCGACTCCTAGCGACCCCATGGACTGCAGCCTACCAGGCTCCTCCGTCCATGGGATTTTCCAGGCAAGAGTACTGGAGTAGGGTGCCATCGCCTTCTTCAAGTACTACCTAGAAGGTCCCAATGACTGTAAACAACATTTTGTTTCCAAAGTCCCCACTGTGCCAATGGGATTGCATTTAGTACATGGGAGCCAAGCACTGCTTTGCCTCTCTTTGAAAAACATGAAACTTGAACCTAAACAGTGGTCATAAGAAAACGTCAAGTGTTGAAGAAACATCACGTCAGCCTTAGAAGTCATTCAGATCAGCCTACACTGACTAGCCAAGGTTCTTATGGATGACAGATTTGCTCTAGAATTCCTTCTTTCAGACTAATGTGAAGTCTGTGCATATCCTAACACATTCTGAAGTACCTAGATTAATGTCTCAGAGTCAATGGAAAAGTTAATACAGAGTTGTAAGGAAAAACATCTTTTTGTAAGGTAGACTCTGATAGTTTTGAAGGAGACTCTAATGGTTTGCTAAGCTGGGACACTAGCGTGGCATGCTGCTGCTGCTGCTGCTAAGTCGCTTCAGTCGTGTCCAACTCTGTGCGACCCCAGAGACGGCAGCCCACCAGGCTCTGCCAACCCTGGGATTCTCCAGGCAAGAACACTGGAGTGGGTTGCCATTTCCTTCTCCAATGCATAAAAGTGAAAAATGAAAGTGAAGTCGCTCAGTCACATGTGACTCTTAGTGACCCCATGGACTGCAGCCTACCGGGCTCCTCCGTCCATGGGATTTTCCAGGCAAGGGTACTGGAGCTAGAGTGGCATAGCTGACATCAAAACTGCAGCTTAGCTTCATCTGCTACATGATCTTCTGTTGACAGTAGCCAAAATTAAATGCTGCATGAAAAATGAACAAATCTGTCCTAGCCCATCAGTCAGACTTATTAAAGTGGATGACGGACTGCAGTACTCACACAATTTCCTGGAAGCTATTGTGGTATGGAAATGTGCAATGGAAATTGTTGCAAGACAATTTTTCAGACTTCTGAGAAGAAATGTTGCAACATTTTGTTCTTGAATGCTTGCCTGTTACTCATGGAAACTTCCTCTTGTTTACTATGACAAGGCAGGATACAGACCTTCGGAACTCCCTTTCTTTGCCTTATAAATGATTAACCAAACTGTTACTATAGATCCACTGACCAATCAGGACAAAACACCTAACTTGACCAAGCTTTACTTAATCTTTTTTCCTTTCTCCATATCTCCAGATTCATAACCTTTTATCCACTCCCAGTCTAAGTAAGCATGCAATTTCTCACTGAAAGCCCCTCTTGAGTATAGGCTAATGGCAAGGGAAGATATTCTCTGATCAACAGTCTAAATGCCCTCCCCACCATTTCCTATTTTTTATAGCATTGCTTAAGCCTCCCTATGGAAGAAAAGTCCCTTTCTGTCTGACTTCTGAGACACATACAGGTCTTCTAGTCAGAATGTTCTCCTTGTTGCAATGACCTTTTTAAACATATTTTGTTAGCATGATTTCCCATATTGCAACAATCTTTTTGAATAATGTATTTCCATACTTAAATCCAGATTTGTTTTTATTTAAGAAATTTTCTGATGCTGTGACTCAAATGACACACCGACCACTCTGCAGACCATGCTGTATTAATTCTGGTTTTTAAGACCCTTCATGTTCTTCCCTAGCTGGGGAAATCCAGACCCACAGCAGTCAGTCATGACTCCTAAAATAGTTATCCAGACATGTGTCTGTTGTAGAATCATAAGAAATTATTTAGAATACTCTCTTACACGTCTAGTCAAGGCTATGGCTTTTCCAGTAGTCATGTATGGATATGAGAGTTGGACTATAAAGAAAGCTGAGTGCCGAAGAATTGATGCTTTTGAGTGGTGGTATTGGAGAAGACTCTTGAAAGTCCCTTGGACTGCAAGGAAATCCAACCAGTCCATCCTAAAGGAAATCAGTCCTGAATATTCATTGGAAGGACTGATGTTGAAGCTGAAACTCCAATACTTTGGCCACCTGATGTGAAGAATTGACTGATTTGAAAAGACCCTGATGCTGGGAAAGATTGAGGGAGGGCGGGAGGAGAAGGGGACTACAGAGGATGAGATGGTTGAATGGCATTACCAACTCAATGGACAAGTTTGGGTAAACTCTGGAAGTTGGTGATGGACAGGGAGGCCTAACATGCTGCAGTTCATGGGGTCACAAAGAGTTGGACACAACTGAATGACTGAGCTGAACTGAACTTACACTATACACAAAAATTAAGTCAAGATGGTTTAAAGACTAATATAAATCACGACATCATAAAGCTCCAAGTAGAGAGCATAGGCAAAACATTCTCTGACATAAATTGTACCAATATTTTCTAAGGTCAGTCTCCCAAGGCAATAGAAATAAAAGCAAAAAGAAAAAATTGGGACCTAAACAATCCTATAAGTTTTGTACAGCAGAAGAAACCTTAAACAAAACAAAATGACAAACTGCAAACTTGGAGGAAATATTTGAAAATTATGAGACCAATAGGGCTTAATTTTCAAAATATATAAATAGCTTTATGCAGCTCAATATAAAAAACAAACAGCCCAATCAAAAAATGGGCAGAAGCCCTAAATAGGCATTTTTTTCAAAGAGATAAACAAATAGCAAACAGCCACATGAAAAGACACTCAACAGCACCAATTATTACAGATGCAAATCAAAACTACAAGGAGGCGTCACCTCACACTGGTCAGAATGGTCATCATTAATAAGTCTACAAATAATAAATGCTGGAGGGGCTGTGGAGAAAATGTCCTTCTAATGTGTTGTTGGGAATGTAAATTTGTACAGCCACTATGGTAAACAATATGAAGTTTCCTTAAAAAACTAAACAGAATTACCAAATGATACAGAAATTTCACTCCTGAGCATATAGTTAAAAGAAAACTCTTAACTTGAAAAGATACATGTACCTCACTGGTCGCTCAGATGGTAAAGAATCTGCCTATAATGCGGGAGACCTGTGTTTGAACCCTGGGTCAGGAAGAACCCTTGGAGGAGGGCATGGCAACCCACTCCAGTATTCTTGCCTGGAGAATCCCTATGGATAGAGGAGCCTGGCAAACTACAGTACATGGGGTTGCAGAGACTCAGACATGACTGAGCAATGAAGCATGGCACAGCATTATTTACAGAAGCACTATTTACAAAAACCAAGACATAGAAGCAGTCTAAATGTCCACTGCCAGGAATGTAAGTATCTAATGGATCAAGATGTAGTGTGTACATATGTATGTGTTTATATATACATATATTATATGTATATATTTTGTACATATAATGTGTGTGTTCATATCAGATCAGATCAGTCGTTCAGTCGTGTCCGACTCTTTTCGACCCCATGAATTGCAGCACGCCAGGCCTCCCTGTCCATCACCAACTCCCGGAGTTCACTCAGACTCATGTCCAACGAGTCAGTGATGCCATCCAGCCATCTCATCCTGTTGTCCCCTTCTCCTCCTGCCCCCAATCCCTCCCAGCATCAGAGTCTTTTCCAATGAGTCAACTCTTTGCATGACTCGGCAAAGGACTGGAGTTTCACCTTTAGCATCATTCCTTCCAAAGAAATCCCAGGGCTGATCTCTTTCAGAATGGACTGGTTGGATCTCCTTGCAGTTCAAGGGACTCTCAAGAGTCTTCTCCAGCACCACAGTTCAAAAGCATCAATTCTCCAGTGCGCAGCTTTCTTCACAGTCCAAATCTAGCATTCATACATGACCACTGGAAAAACCATAGCCTTGACTAGACGGACCTTTGTTGTCAAAGCAATGTCTCTGCTTTTCAATATGCTATCTAGGTTGGTCATAACTTTCCTTCCAAGGAGTAAGCATCTTTTAATTTCATCGCTGCAGTCACCATCTGCAATGATTTTGGAGCCCCAAAAAATAAAGTCTGACTCTGTTTCCACTGTTTCTCCATCTACTCCCCATGAAGTGATGGGACTAGATGCCATGATCTTCATTATCTAAATGTTGAGTTTTAAGCCAACTTTCTCACTCTCCTCTTTCACTTTCATCAAGAGGCTTTTTAATGCCTCTTCACTTTCTGCCATAAGGGTGGTGTCATCTGCATATCTGAGGTTATTGATATTTCTCCCAGCAATCTTGGTTCCAGTTTGTGCTTCTTCCAGCCCAGCATTTCTTATGATGTACTCTGCATATAAGTTAAATAAGCAGGGTGACAATATACAGCCTTGACGTACTCCTTTTCCTATTTGGAATCAGTCTGTTGTTCCATGTCCAGTTCTAACTGTTGCTTCCTGACCTGCATACAGATTTCTCAAGAGGCAGGTCAGGTGGTCTGGTATTCCCATCTCTTTCAGAATTTTCCAGTTTATCATGATCCACACAGTCAAAGGCTTTGGCATAGTCAATAAAGCAAAAATAGATGTTTTTCTGGAACTCTCTTACTTTTTCAATGATCCAGCGGATGTTGGCAGTTTGGTCTCTGGTGCCTCTGCCTTTTCTAAAACGAGCTTGAACAACTGGAAGTTCACGGTTCACGTATTGTTTAAGCCTGGCTTGGAGAATTTTGAGCATTATTTTACTAGCGTTTGAGATCAGTACAATTGTGCGGTAGTTTGAACATTCTTTGGCATAGCCTTTCTTTGGGATTGGAATGAAAACTGACCTTTTCCAGTCCTGTGGCCACTGCTGAGTTTTCCAAATTTGCTGGCATATTGAATGCAGCACTTTCACAGCATCATCTTTCAGGATTTGAAAGAGCTCAATTGGAATTTCATCACCTCCACTAGCTTTGTTTGTAGTGATGCTTTCTAAGGCCCACTTGACTTCACATTCCAGGATGTCTGGCTCTAGGTCAGTGATCACACCATCATGATTATCTGGGTCGTGAAGATCTTTTTCGTACAGTTCTTCTGTGTATTCTTGCCACCTCTTCTTAATATCTTTTGCTTCTGTTAGGTCCATACCATTTCTGTCCTTTATCAATCCCATATTTGCATGAAATGTTCCTTGATATCTCTAATTTTCTTGAAGAGATCTCTAGTCTTTCCCATTCTGCTATTTTCCTCTATTTCTTTGCATTGATCGCTGAGGAAGGCTTTCTTATCTCTTCTTGCTATTCTTTGGAACTCTACATTCAGATGCTTATATCTTTCCTTTTCTCCTTTGCTTTTTGCTTCTCTTCTTTTCACAGCTATTTGTAAGGCCTCCCCAGACAGCGATTTTGCTTTTTTGCATTTCTTTTCCCTGGGGATGGTCTTGATCACTGTCTCCTGTACAATGTCATGAACCTCAGTCCGTATACCCACATTAAATTGAATACTTCTCAGCCATAAAAAAGAACAAAATAATGCCATTTAGATTATCATACCAAGTGAAATAAGTCAGACAAATGGCATATGGTATTACTTATATGTGAATTTAAAATATGATACAGATGAACTTATTTATGTAACAGAAACAGACTTTTAGATATAGAAAACAACTTATGGTTACCAAAGAGGGAAGCGGGAGATGCAATTTAGGGGTTTGGGATTAGCAGGTGCAAACTACTGTATATAAAATAAACAATAATGTCCTATTGTATAGCACAGGGAACATATACACTATCTTGTAATAAACTATAATGGAATAGAACATGAAAAAATTTTATATATATATATATCACTTTGCTATACACCAGAAACTAATAGAACATTGTAAATTAACTATATTTCAATTAAAAAAGTAAAGGAAAAAGTGTATAACATAGTGATTTAAAAAAATATATATTTTCTTTCAGAAAAAAAAAAAAAACAAAACTTTTTTTTTCTTTTTTGCCTTTTGTAAAGCTGAATTTTTTCTTCTTCAGCTCCTTTAACCCAGAATCATGGAGGTAATCTCATCATTCCCCAAACTCCGAGTTGAAATAGGGATACTTTCTGATCTTTTAACCTAGGGATTGTGTGAGAAAATTAACTGAGCAGGGCTCTCTCCTAGTTCCATTAAACACTTATCTTTGATTTAATTATCAAAGACCATGGGTAACTCTCACTCCCTCCTCTTTTTTTTAGTGACTACAAGCTCCACCATTATCGGACTCATTCAATTCAATATCTCCAAAATGAGATTTTATTAGACACAATTCACCATGGATGTGGTGGGATATCTGAACACTCTTCAAACTGCTCATCTAAGACTTCTCTTTTCCCATTACTCTCCCTACTCCCTCCTTGTTTTCAGTTCCCCTGAGTCCTTTGATTTGTTCACCTTTAACAGCTCTGCCTCCTCCTTCCTTCTGTTTGCCTCTGTCAGGCCTCCCCCTCCCCACAATAACCCATGAGTTCCCATTGGTTATGCCAGCTTTGATGCTTCTCTCATCAAAAAGGGGCTCTCAAGAATCTCAGGGACCCCAAGAGAAGTCACCTGAGGCTGGAAAATATAGCTAGAAACAGATTAGATGTTTTATTTCCCATATAAGCTTTTGGTCTTGCTCAAAATTTAGGTCACAGATTTCATAAGATTACACATCAGGAAATCTTAAATATTTCCTCCACGAGCATTGGCAGGGCTGCTTATTAAGCAGGTGAACCTCAACTGTCTCATCTTCCAGAAACATAATCCTGATAAAAACGTAAAAGTGAGGTAAAGACAAAAGAAAGCTCTATTATATGAATCAGTGAATTGAAATTACAGAATTGAAGCTATTAATATAAGCACTTCATTTTTGTCTGTATTTATATATACATATGTTTGTATTGGCTTCCCAGGTGGCACTAGTGGTAGAGAACCTGCATGCCAATGCAGGATACATAAGAGACCCAGGCTGGATCTCTGAGTTGGGAAGATCCCCTGGAGGAGGGCTCTGGCAGCCCACTCCAGTATTCTTCTCTGGAGAATCCCCTGGATAGAGGAGCCTGGCGGGCTATATTCCATTGGGTCATGAAGAGTGGGGGAAAATCAAAGTGACTTAGCTTGCATGAAAGCATACATATGTATGTATGCATATATGCATATGCAGGTTGTGAATGTGTGATATTTACCAATCTTCCATTGGTATTATCAAGTTAGATTATAAAATCTCTTTCAGGGGCTCTATTCTGATATTTTTTAAAGAGCTAAACACTTATTACATTCAATATTGCTAAAACTCTCAGAAATTAAACATATCTAACTTTCAATAATTTCAAAAGTATTCTTATATTGACAGGGACTAACCTTGATGCTTTAAGAATTCAAGCTTATATAATTTTGGTAAATCTTAAAGATTCATTTAATATTATTGGTTTAGTAAAATGAGGTATGTCTACTGAATTATCAGTGTTAAATACAACACTAACATACATTTTTGTTTTAAACCCTAAATTTACTCAGGCCTTAAATATAGGAAATGGTTTACACTTCCTTTGTTTATATGGCTAATGTATTGGCACCCTTTAGCTACTGGCTTAGTCAGTTCTTTAGTGAGTACTTGCACTTCTCCATCCTTCTTCATCAGACAGCAGACAGACTGAAACCACAGTGACAGAAAGTGAACCATCTGATCACGTGGACCACAGCCTGGTCTAACTCAAAGAAACTATGAGCTATGCCATGTAGGGCCACTCAAGACAGGGGGATTATGGTGGAGTGTTCTGACAAAACATGGTCCACTGGAGAAGAGAATGGCAAAGCACTTCAGTATTCTTGCTTTGAGAACCCCATGAACAATATGAAAAGGCAAAAGATAGGACACTGAAAGATGAACTCTCCAGGTCGGTAGGTGCCCAATATGCTACTGGAGATCAGTAGAGAAATAACTCCAGAAAGAATGAAGAGACGGAGCCAAAGCAAAAACAATACCCAGTTGTGGATGTAACTGGTGATGGAGGTAAAGTCTGATGTTGTAAAGAGCAATATTGCATAGGAACCTGGAATGTAAGGTCCATAAATCAAGGCAAATGGGCAGTGGTCAAACTGGAGATGGCAAGAGTGAACATCGATGTTTTAGGAATCAGTGAACTAAAAATGGACTGAAATGGGTGAATTTAACTCAGATGACCATTATATGTACTACTGTGGGCAAGAATGCCTTAGAAGAGATGGAGTAGCCATCATAGTCAACAAAAGAGCCCAAAATGCAGTATTTGAATGAAATCTCAAAAACGACAGAATGATCTCTGTTCATTTCCAAGGCAAACCATTCAATATCACAGTAATCCAAGTCTATGCCCCGACCAGTAATGCTGAAGAAGCTGAAGTTGAACAGTTCTATGAAGACCTACAGGACCTTCTAGAACTAACACCCCCAAAAGATGTCTTTTTCATTATAGGGGACTTGAATGCAAAAGTAGGAAGTCAAGAAATACCTGGAATAGCAGACAACTTTGGCCTTGGAACGGAATGAAGAAGGGTAAAGGCTAATAGAGTTTTGCCAAGAGAATGCAGTGGTCATAGCAAACACCTTCTTCCAACAACACAAGAGAAGATCTACATATGGACATTACCAGATGGTCAATACTGAAATAAGATTGATTATATTCTTTGCAGCCAAAGATGTAGAAGCTCTATACAGTCAACAAAAACAAGTCCAGGAGCTGACTGTAGCTCAGTTTCTGAACACCTAATTGTCAAATAGACTTAAATTGAAGAAAGTAGAGAAAACCACTAGACCATTCAGATATGACCTAAATGAAATCCCTTACAATTATACAGTGGAAGTGCAAAATAGATTCAAGGGACTAGATCTGATAGACAGAGTGCCTGAAGATCTATGGTCAGAAGTTCATGACGTTGTACAGGAGGCAGGAATCAAGAACATTCCCAAGAAAATGGAAAAAGTTGTAATGGTTGTCTGAGGAGGCCTTACAAATAACTGTGAAAAGAAGAGAAGCTAAAGGCAAAGGAAAAAAGGAAATATATATAACCCATTTGAATGCAGAGTTACAAAGAATAGCAAGGAGAGAAAAGAAAGTTTTCCTCATTGATTAGTGTAAAGAAATAGAGGAAAACAATAGAATGGGAAAGACTAGAGATCTCTGCAAAAAATTAGAGATACCAAGGGAATGGTTCATTCAAAGATGGACAAAATGAAAGAGAGAAAGGTTATGGACCTAACATAAGCAGAAGATATTAAGAAGAGGTGGCAAGAATACACAGGAGAATTATACAAAAAAGAGCTGCAGGACCCAGATACCTATGATGGTGTTATCACTCACCTAGACCCAGATATCCTGGAATGCAAACTCAACTGGGCCTTGGGAAGCATCACTATGAACAAAGCTAGTGGAGGTCATGGAATTCTAGTTCAGCTATTTCAAATCCTAAAAGACAATGCTGTGAAAGTGCTGCAGTCAATATGCCAGCCAATTTGGAAAACTCAGCAGTGGCCACAGGACCGGAAAAGGTGAGTTTTGATTCCAACCCTAAAGAAAGGCAATGCCAAAGAATGCTCAAACTAATGCACAATTGCACTCAACTCACTCAACCCATCACTTCATGGCAAATAAACAGAGAAACAGTGGAAACAGTGGAAACAGTGGCTGACTGTTTTTCTGGGCTCCAAAGTAACTGCGGATGGTGATTGCAGCCATGATATTAAAAGATGCTTGCTGCTTGGAAGGAAAGCTATGACTAACCTAGACAGCATATTAAAAAGCAGACACATTCCTTTGCTAACAAAGGTCCGTCTAGTCAAGGCTATGGTTTTTCCAGAGGTCATGTATGGATGTGAGATTTGGACTATAAAGAAAGCCGAGCACCGAAGAACTGATGTTTTTGAACTGTGGTGTTGGAGAAGACTCTTTCGAGTCCCCTTGGACTACAAGGAGATCCAACCGGTCCATCCTAAAGAATAATCAGTCCTGGGTGTTCATTGGAGGGACTGATGTTGAAGCTGAAACTCCAATACTTTGGCCTCCTGATGCAGAAAGCTGACGCATTTGAAAAGATCGTGATGCTGGGAGGGATTGGGGGCAGGAGGAGAAGGGGACTACAGAGGATGAGATGGCTGGATGGCATCACCGACTCGATGGATATGAGTTTGGGTGAACTCTGGGAGTTGGTGATGGACAGGGAGGCCAGGTGTGCTGCGATTCATGGGGTCGCAAAGAGTCGGACACGACTGAGCAACTGAACTGAACTGAACTGAAAGTTATTAAAAAAAAAACTCTATTATTTTATCTTCTTAGTAGGTGAAGAAATTAATAACAGAGAAATAGGAAGTCAACCAAAAACATTGTAGACAAGAAAGACATAAAAGAGATATACAACATCTAAATTTTTGAACATTTTCTATTATTAAATTTTTGATGAATATTGTGAAGAATTATTTTATCAAATTTTTATTTTTATGTAATATAATCACATATAAAATTGATTAATCAATAGATGATGATTAATAAACCAGTACTTTTTTTTATGTTTGGTTTTCTAGGGACCTTAAAATCTTACATTCATTTTCTAATTGATGAATGTAACATTCTTCCAAAACTTATATGGGTCAATTATTACTCTTCCTATCAGAGATTTAGGAATGATATCTAAACTATGACAGTTATAAAATACTATACAAAATCATAATGATGCTTTGTATTAGAGTATACATATTCTTATATCACATTTTAATTACTTTTCATCAACAATAAAATAATTTAAAAGATTATACATATACATATTTGCTAATAAATATATAGGCTGTAATCAAGATCAGTGTATTTTTTAGCAATCTCACCTCAACAGTTGTTAAATGACTATTCTGTTAATATCATAGAAAGAAAGCCCATATGATTCTCAAAACAAAACTGACAAGTCTATCCGCAGCTTATCAGACTGAGAGAAGTCATCTTTCTGTTCAGTTCAGTTCAGTTCAGTCGCTCAGTCGTGTCTGACACTTTGCGACCCCAGGAATGGCAGCACGCCAGGCCTCCCTGTCCATCACCAACTCCCGGAGTTCACTGAGACCTACCTCCATCGAGTCAGTGATGCCATACAGCCATCTCATCCTCTGTCGTCCCCTTTTCCTCCTGCCCCCAATCCTTCCCAGCATCAGAGTCTTTTCCAATGAGTCAACTCTTCGCATGAGGTGGCCAAAGTACTGGAGTTTCAGCTTTAGCTTCAGTCCTTCCAAAGAACACCCAGGGCTGATCTCCTTCAGAATGGACTGGTTGGATCTCCTTGCAGTCCAAGGTCATCTTTAAACTTTCAAATTTCTCATGGGTTGAGAATACCAAATCCAATCTATTGCTTCATGATTTATTTTAGAAAATTGGATTTTTTTCAATGATTGATTCTCTGAATGCTTACATGGTAGTGGTAAGATTTGCAGCTTCCAAAACCATCATTAAAAATTATAAGGCAAAGAAGAAATTATGCCTATATCTACATGCACAACTAACTTGAATGCTTTGAATTATTGCTGTATTATTCACTGTCACTTTTTTAGTCAAAGGTTGCACAGATAGAAATCAAACTATTTTTTGTCTCTTAAATACATTGGTTGCATTAATTTCAAATGGCCTTCAGACTATTTCTTTGTTGTGATTTTTTATTCCAAGTCATCAAGTGTTATATGCTTTCCTAAAGAGTAATTTTTACTAAATTCTGATTTTAAAATAAAAAAAAATATGGTATCCTTTAGACTAAAATATTTTCACACATTTATGCAATAGATGGTCAGCTTCTATGATTGGCCATGGTTAAACAACTTCAACAAGGTCTCTACTATTATGGAGCTCTCATTTGGTGACTGAGAAAGACTGAAAGTAGATAACTAAATTTTATACATTTAACTTGATATAACTACTATGACATAAACTATAAATAAGGAGTATTTTGGTGGGTTTGTTAGGGAACTAGGCATTCATTCAGTCAGTTCAGTCATGTCTGACTCTTTGCAACTCCATGGACTGCGGCACACCAGGCCTCCCTGTCTACCATAAACTCCCAAAGTTTACTCAGACTCTTGTCCATTGTGTCCATGATACCATCCAACCATCTCATCTTCTGTCAGCTCCTTCTCCTGCCCTCAATCTTTCCCAGCATCAAGGTCTTTTCCAATGAGTCAGTTCTTCATATCAGGTGGCCAAAATATTGGAGTTTCAGCTTCAACATCAGTCCTTCCAATGAATATCCAGGACTGACTTCCTTTAGGATGGCCTAGTTTGATCTCTTTGCTGTCCAAGGGACTCTCAAGGGTCTTCTCCAATACCACAGTTCAAAAGCATCAATTCTTCAGCACTCAGCTTTGTTTATAGTCCAACTCATATCTGTACATGACTACTGGAAAAACCATAGCTTTTACTAGATGGACCTTTGTAGGCAAAGTAATGTCTCTCCTTTTTAATATGCTGTCTCGGTTGATCATATCTTTTCATCCAAGGAGCAAGTGTCTTTTAATTTCATGGCTGCAGTCACCATCTGCAGTGATTTTGGAGCCCCCCAAAATAATGTCTGTCACTGTTTCCACTGTTTCCCCATCTATTTGCCATGAACTGATGGGACCAGATGCCATTATCTTAGTTTTCTGAATGTTGAGTTTTAAGCCAACTTTTTCACTCTCCACTTTCACTTTCTTCAAGAGGCTCTTTAGTTCTTCTTCACTTTCTGCCATAGTTAATAGTTATTCCCATATTTATGTTGAACAATTGAAATAATGTTTTCTTATTAAATGAACTGCTCATTGAAACATAAAAAAAGTACAAATAATTTAAAACAATTTATAAACTTTAAATATTCCATACTCCAATATGTGTTTTATTTGATCAACTCATTTAATTATCATAAAATATAACTGAAGTATTTGTACAATGAAGATAATATTTTACAGATGATAAAACTGAAGCACCGAGAGGATAAGCAACTGGTGTGAGACCACACAGCTTGTAAGAATCAGCATTGAGACTTGAACCCAAGTTGTCAAACTCCATAATCTATTCTGTTTATCATGCCTCTCACTAACTCATGAAATTAACAGAATTATGAAAAATGATGTTGAAATTGGAGGAAAAAAATACCTTTTTGATAAGGATTTGCTTGAATAGAAATTTCATGGAATATAACTGGTTAGGAGACCACAATCATGTACCATCCTCACTTTTTATTCTTTGAAAATTTAACAAATGAGACATTATGAAACTACCACAATCAGAAAACAAGAACAGTGATAATGGACCTAGTGACTTGTCTCTTACTCCTGAATTCATTACAGATTTTTAGGTGACATCATGACCGGCACATAATAATTGTCATTAAATTTCACATTAAGTCTCAAAGTGAAGGATTCTAATATTCCCTTCTTTTCAATGACATTAGATTCTCTTCACTACCACCGTTAGTCCAATATCATTCCCTTAGACATAAAATGAAAGCAGTGAACTTCAGAAAACTAATGCACGTATTCTTATCTCTTTCAATGTATCCAAGATTTTATAAACCACATTTGATCAGCTAAATTTTAAGAATTTCAAAGTAATCAATTTAGGTTCTTCAGAATGGAGTAATCAATTTAAGTTCTTTCCATATTTTATCCCCTATATTTTCATTTATAAAATCACTTAGATTCATAGATACCATTTCTATCACTGTTTTTTTCCTATCAATTCACATGTAAAACTTGAGACACCAAGATCCTCAAGATTTTCTGGTTAAAATCCTGAGCTGGGAACCACAATTTCATTGAGATTCTAATTAAATTAAATAAAAGGAGTTGTTGGGCTTCCCTGGTGTCTCAGTGGGTAAAGAATCCACCAGCAATTCAGGAAACACAGGATACATTTGTTTGATTCTTAGGTTGGGAAGATCCCCTGGAAAAGAAAATGGCAACCCACCCCAGTGTTCTTGCCTGAAAAATCTCCTGGTGGGCTACCATCCAAAGAGTTGGACATGACTGAGTGACTAATCAAGCATCTTTATAGATTGGAATGGCAAACTTTGAACAAGTCCTGAATCAAGACTTTGTATTTGTCTTTTATACTTTTGACTAAGTACAAGAGAAAGGGTATGACTGACTAGTCAAGGTTAATACATACTAGACAATTGGACTGCTGACAAAATATTTCATACTTTATGAAAATATTTACATAAACACAACAGATAAAAAAGAATGTTAGGACATAATAATTTTCTATATTTTTTTAATAGGAATCTTTCCTCATGTAAACACAAAGGAATTTGGTTGTACTTTGGAAGTAAGGAATAATATCAGGACACTGAGTTAAGCTCCCAGTACTTCACATTCATGTTAATCATTTGAAAATTTAAAAGTTTATCCTTCTAATCATCTTCTTATGGCAAAATAAAATTTCTAAGTACAGATAAAATGGCCTCATCAGAAGTCTTCATAGAAAAAATAATTATCCTGAAGTTTTTACTGATGGGCTTCAAGGTCTAACATCAATCTATCACCAAACAGCTATGTAGTTCCTATTCAGAAAGGGATATTGACTTATCTGTAATGCTGGATTTCCACCCAAATAGGTAAGATATATATTATTTATTAATATCTCCTAAACAATAAGTTTAGTGATTATAATGGTAGATACCAAAACTCCAGGATAACCAAATCAACTGTTTAAATCCTAATGAGGTGTCTGTTTTCACCTAACAATTCATTACAAACCTTCTCCTCCATGTAGTAATAATCACTTTCCTTCTAGTTATTATCATGATTTAGTTGCTAAATTGTAGACACAACTTAGTCTAAGTCGTAGACACAACTTAATCTAAGTCTTAGTCTTAGTCTAAGTTGTAGGCTCTTTTGTGACCCCATGGACTGTAGCCCACCAGTTTCCTCTGTCCATGGGGTTTTCTCAGGCAAGAATAGTGAAGTAGGTTGTCATTTCCTTCTCTAGGGGATCTTCCTGAGCTGGGGATTGTACCTGCCTCTCCTGCATTAACAAGAAGATTCTTACCACTGAGCTTCCAGGGAAGTCCTCCCTTTTAGTAGCCAGTGTAAAAGCAAAGCCTAAAATTGAGCTGGTCAGAATTTGAATCACAGAGCATGTCCCAGCACTACCTCTCAGTGGAGAGGGATTTGGTTCATTACTAAACCATGCAAACAACTTTGGATCTCTTGGCTAGTTTGGTCATTCTGGGATAAATCAACAGTCTCCCTGTGGATTTACTATGTACATTATACTAGCTGCATCCAAGCAAGAGACTTGTTTTCAAATAGTCTTAAATTTTGAAAGAAAAAAAAAATGAATAACTTTAAGATAACTTGAACATTTTAAAGACTGTTATTTTTCCATATGACATTTTCATCACTATTTATATCTATCACTTTTAAGCTTTTCAATTTTTTGACTTTGTTAGACTTAGCAGCAGCAGAGCAAGCAAAAGTGTATAGAAAAAAGACCTTAGTAATGAAAAGTCTGTTGGAAACAATCAATGGCATTTGGACAACAGAAAGCATCATTCAGAAAATAATCATTACTTGATAATTATAAATCTACAGCAGTGATGAGAGTTTATCAGCTAAACCTAGTAAGTTTAAAATATTGTTTCCCTGTACTGTTTCTTCATGAAAGGTTGTACTATGCTCCAATAGAGCTTGCTTGATTTACTGGGAAAAATAATATGTACTTTT
This sequence comes from Bubalus kerabau, assembly GCF_029407905.1. Taxonomy (NCBI): domain Eukaryota; kingdom Metazoa; phylum Chordata; class Mammalia; order Artiodactyla; family Bovidae; genus Bubalus; species Bubalus kerabau. Next base: position 94,376,364 of record NC_073625.1, read on the forward strand.
AAAATTGAGTTCCGGGAGCACTGATGGAAAACACTGAGCAAGCACAGAAGGGGTGGTTATAGTTGGCTGTGCAAATAACACGTTAGAAATCTGTTCCTATTCTAAAACACAAGTAAAGTTTTCCTAACAATATTAAAAATGTTAATTTTTAAAATCTTTGTCAATTAAGAGTGTCACCATCATTTTCGCTTTTGAAAATAGTCACATTAACTATTGTAAATGTAGGGCTTCCTTGGTGACTAGATGGTAAAGAATCCACCTGCAATGCAGGAAACCTGGGTTTGATCCCTGGGTTGGGAAGATCCCCTGGAGGAGGGCATGGCAGCATTCTTGCCTGGAGAAGCCCCATGGACAGAGTAGCCTGGTGGGCTATATTCAATGGAGTCACAAAAGAGTTAGATACAACTTAGCGGCCAAACAACAACAACAACTTAAAGGAAAGTGATTATTACTATAAGGAGGAGAAGGTTTGAAATGAGCTGATGTTAGGTGAAAGCAGACACCTCTGAGTCAGACACCAAAGAGTCAGACACGATTGAGCTACTAAGCACAGCAGATTGTAAATTTAATGACCAGTTTTTACATAATGGTATTTTAAAATGGATTTTGACATAGGAAATTATTTCCCAGAGAAATTATTTACCCTTAAAAAATGAATGCATTTTAAGGGTAAACTTTCAGGTCATATATTCTGTTATAGAATTTGGAAGTTTAGAAATTTGGGCTTAAATATAAAGCTAAGATGACACCACCCTTATGGCAGAAAGTGAAGAGGAACTCAAAAGCCTCTTGATGAAAGTGAAAGTGGAGAGTGAAAAAGTTGGCTTAAAACTCAACATTCAGAAAATGAAGATCATGGCATGCTGTCCCACCACTTCATGGGAAATAGATGGGAAAACAGTGGAAACAGTGTCAGACTTTATTTTTCTGGGCTCCAAAATCACTGCAGATGGTGACTGCAGCCATGAAATTAAAAGACGCTTACTCCTTGGAAGGAAAGTTATGACCAACCTAGATAGCATATTGAAAAGTAGAGACATTACTTTGCCAACAAAGGTTCATCTAGTTAAGGCTATGGTTTTTCCTGTAGTCATGTATGGATGTGAGAGTTGGACTGTGAAGAAGGCTGAGTGCCGAAGAATTGATGCTTTTGAACTGTGGTGTTGGAGAAGACTCTGGAGAGTCCCTTGTACTGCAAGGAGATCCAACCAGTCCATTCTGAAGGAGATCAGCCCTGGGATTTCTTTGGAAGGAATGATGCTAAAGCTGAAACTCCAGTACTTTGGCCGCCTCATGCGAAGAGTTGACTCATTGGAAAAGACTCTGATGCTGGGAGGGATTGGGGGCAGGAGGAGAAGGGGATGACAGAGGATGAGATGGCTGGATTGCATCACTGACTCAATGGACGTGAATCTGAGTGAACTCTGGGAGTTGGTGATGGACAGGGAGGCCTGGCGTGCTGCGATTCATGGGGTCGCAAAGAGTTAGACATGACTGAGCGACTGATCTGATCCGATCTGATCTGATAAAGCTAAGAAGCTGAGTTCACAAAATAACCCATGAATGAACCTAGCAAACCATTTATATTTGGTTTCCCAAGGAAGTTAGTGTGAATTAATAAAATAGTTTCATGGTAGGAAATTTGTGAAATTAAAAAAAAAAATGTAAAATGTTTAATTTACATAGCAATTTAGCCAAAGTTAATTTAATTTCCCTATATTTTTCAAAATCTGTCATAATTACTAGATAAAAATTATTTGTAAAATATGTAAATAATCTATTTTAAGGGGCTGGTATATTTTTTCTCTTAGCATATTATAATTCTTTTAACTTAGCTATATTTATTTTCTTAATTAGTATTTCCTTCAATCTGCAAGAGCTGGGCTTGGAATCATGCCATAGTAGACAATAATAATAGTTTAATCAGAAAACTCAAATTACAATGCATGATTCATGCTGCATGCATGATTTTAAGAGTACTGCAAATCATTTTGTTATCCATCATTATTTCATTCTGCGATGGAAGTTTATCAATTCAGTATCTTCTTTATTTTCTTCCTGTTTTCTGAGTTCACTTCTTCTCTTACCTCAAATAGAAGTAATCTTGAATTTTTGAGGTTTTGAAAGAGTTTCAAAATTTGATTTTTTTAATACTTTTCGACTCTCTCAGTAATGTTCCAATTTCAATAAAAAATCATTGCTTTATTCCTTCTAATATTTTAAAGATGACTTTCTGAAAACTCATATCTTAGAAAATTCTAATTTAGATTAGGGTGCCAAAGACAGAACTATAATATTTTATGAATGGTTCACAATGCCACAGTATAAATCTCTTCCCTGACAGAAAAGGGGTTTTTGTTTGATTTCACTGCAGATTGAAAGTGCAAGAAGAAATTCTATTAATACATATGTCAAAATGCATACATCAGAAACTCAGCCTCTACCTCTAGTCCCCTGGTCATGAAAGCAATGTATTAATATGGATGCAGTATCTTTACATGCATTTTTATGTTTGTATAGCTAACGGGTACCTGACTGGGTGCTAAGTACCTTCATTAGTTATTTCACTCAATTCTCCTCAACAGCTCTTTGAGGCATGAGCCTTCACTATCATTTCCCAGAAGCAGAAAAACATTAAGATTAGAAAAAAAAAATCATTTTCAAAAATTGGAAGTGTAAGAACAGAATTTAAACTCAGATCTGTTTGATTCTTGAGCATTCTATCTGCCTCTCTACAGCTCATAAAAGGAGTCCATTAGGTGAACACCACTCCACTCTGAGGAGTCTCAAGCATGGCTCCAATGCTGATTGACACTGTCTTTGACAAACTGGAGGATGTATATTAATATGAACCAGTAGATACTCTCCAGTAAAAAAATAAAAATAAAAAAGATGTAGAACATCATTACTCTGAGAAAATTCAGAGCAAGTTTAGCCATATGTATGAAAGGAAGAAGCGCTCAAACAACTTAATTCTATTTCATATAACATGACTGCGTGTGTCTACATTTCTATCTCCATCCACGGTCCTCCTTCTTTATAAAGGTCCATGGCATAAATAGCACTTTATGTTTCTATGCCGTTGCCCTCTCAGTAATCTTGGTGGAAAGTATAACTGGTACAGAAGTTTACCGAGTGCAAATAGTGCAGGAAACAAGGCTTTAAGTAGCACTCTACCAGGGAGAGGTTTGTGTGGAAGCAAGCACACTCAATTGACATTTCGTTCAGTGATGTTGGAGGTTTGGGTCTCAGATAGCTCTGAGAGACTGCTCCAAAGCAGGAGGGGGGAAAGTCAATATATAAGGTTTTGATGAAGGGGGCGTTCAATACCATGAAGCGCTCATTTTACAAAAGGGTTTTTGTTAGTCATGAGGATCTGATGTCACCATGAAGGGATTTAGTGCTTCTCTAAATATGAGGAGATGCAAGGATTGAGATAATAAAATCTGTTTCTAAAAGCATCCAACTATCTAAAGACCTGTCCCACCGGATTCCCTGGAGCACAGAGAGCCTCACTCCACACTGAACTCCCTAAGGGGTTGTTGAAGGTCAACAGCTATAGTAGTATGGGGTTCAATCTCCTAGAGGCAGATGACAAATGCCTCTGTGGTTCAGTCATTGGCAATGCTCTTGGTAAGTGCCAATTTGTAGTTAACAAACGTTATAAGAAAAATGGCCTAAAGCTAAAAGAGATGTTTACATTAGTTTATGTCCTTTGTATTTACTCATCTCCACCAGTAGGTGACAAGCCCAGATTCTGCTGTTCATTCACCCAGTTTGGTTCTGTCACTGATCTCTTGGTTTAAGGCCCAGTTCTAATGTGGTTAGAATATCATTGCTGTTGATAGAGAACATTAAGGAGGGAAAATTAATGTTTGAACTCAAAGTTAGGACAAAGAAATCAAGGATACCTCACAGTTCAGTCCCTCAGTCGTGTCCAACTCTGCGACCCCATGAATTGCAGCATGCCAGGCCTCCCTGTCCATCACCAACTCCTGGAGTTCACTCAAACTCATGTCCATCGAGTTGGAGATGCCATCCAGCCATCTCATCCTCTGTCATCCCATTTTCCTCCTGCCCCCAATCCCTCCCAGCATCAGTCTTTTCCAATGAGTCAACTCTTCGCATGAGGTGGCCAAAGTACTGGAGTTTCAGCTTTAGCATCATTCCTTCCAAAGAAATCCCAGGGCTGATGTCCTTCAGAATGGACTGGTTGGATCTCCTTGCAGTCCAAGGGACTCTCAAGAGTCTTCTCCAATACCACAGTTCAAAAGCATCAATTCTTCAGCGCTCAGCTTTCTTCACAGTCCAACTCTCACATCCATACATGACTACTGGAAGAACCATAGCCTTGACAGGACAGACCTTTGTTGGCAAAGTAATGTCTCTACTTTTCAATATGCTATCTAGGTTGGTCATAACTTTCCTTCCAAGGAATAAGCATCTTTTATGTATTTATTTAGTTTTGAATGGATGGTTATTTTTTTAAATATAAATTTATTTATTTTAATTGGAGGTTAATTACTTTACAATATTGTTTTGGTTTTGCCATACATCAACATGAATCCGCCACAGGTATACACGTGTTCCCCATCCTGAACCCCCTCCCTGTGTCTTAATTTCATGGCTGCAATCACCATCTGCAGTGATTTTGGAGCCCCCCAAAAATAAAGTCTGACACTGTTTCCCCAGCTATTTGCCAAGAAGTGATGGGACCAGATGTCATGATCTTCGTTTTCTGAATATTGAGCTTTAACCAAACTTTCTCACTCTCCTCTTTCACTATCATCAAGAGGCTTTTTAGTTCCTCTTCACTTTCTGCCATAAGGGTGGTGTCATCTGCATATCTGAGGTTATGGATATTTCTCCCAGCAATCTTGATTCCAGCTTGTGCTTCTTCCAGCCCAGCGTTTCTCATGATGTACTCTGCATATAAGTTAAGTAAGCACGGTGACAGTATATAGCCTTGGCATGCTCCTTTTCCTATTTGGAACCAGTCTGTTGTTCCATGTCCAGTCCTAACTGTTGCTTACTGACCTGCATACAGGTGTCTCTAGAGGCAGGTCAGAGGTGGTCTGGTATTCCCATCTCTTTCAGAATTTTCCACAGTTTATTGTGATCCACACAGTCAAAGGCTTTAGCATAGTCAATAAAGCAGAAATAAATGTTTTTCTGGAACTCTCTTGCTTTTTCAATGATCCAGTGGATGTTGGCAATTTGATCTCTGGTTCCTCTGCCTTTTCTAAAACCAGGTTGAACATCTGGAAGTTCACAGTTCACATATTGTTGAAGCCTGGCTTGGAGAATTTTGAGCATTGCTTTACTAGCATATGAGATGAGTGCAATTGTGTGGTACTTTGAGCATTCTTTGGCATTGCCTTTCTTTGGGATTGGAATGAAAACTGACCTTTTCCAGTCCTGTGGCCACTGCCGAGTTTTTCAAATTTGCTGGCATATTGAGTGCAGCACTTTCACAGCATCATCTTTCAGAATTTGAAATAGCTCAACTGCAATTCCATCACTTCCACTAGCTTTGTTCGTAGTGATGCTTTGTAAGGCCCACTTGACTTCACATTCCAGGATGTCTAGCTCTAGGTCAGTGATCACACCATCGTGATTATCTGGGTCGTGAAGATCTTTTTTTGTACAGTTCTTCTGTGTATTCTTGCCACCTCTTCTTAATATCCTCTGCTTCTGTTAGGTCCATACCATTTCTGTCCTTTATCGAGCCCATTTTTGCATGAAATATTCCCTTGGTATCTCTAATTTTCTTGAAGAGCTCTTTAGTCATTCCCATTCTGTTGTTTTCCTCTATTTCTTTGCATTGATCGCTGTTGTAGGCTTTCTTATCTCTTGCTATTCTTTGGAGCTCTGCATTCAGATGCTTATATTTTTCCTTTTCTCCCTGGTTTTTGCTTCTCTTCTTTGCACAGCTATTTGTAAGGCCTCCCCAGACACCCATTTTGCTTTTTTGTATTTGTTTTCCTTGGAGATGGTCTTGATCCCTGTCTCCTGTACAATGTCACAAACCTCAGTCCATAGTTCATCAGGCACTCTATCTATCAGATCTAGTCCCTTAAATCTATTTCTCACTTCCACTATATAATCATAAGGGATTTGATTTAGGTCATACCTGAATGGTCTGGTGGTTTTCCCTACTTTCTTCAATTTAAGTCTGAATTGGCAATAAGGAGCTCATAATCTGAGCCAGAGTCAGCTCCTGGTCTAGTTTTTGATGACTATATAGAGCTTCTCCATCTTTGGCTGCAAAGAATATAATCAATCTTATTTCAGTGCTGACCATCTGGTGATGTCCATGTGTAGAGTCTTCTCTTGTGTTGTTGGAAAAGGGTGTTTGCTATGACCAGTGCGTTCTCTTGGCAAAACTCTATTAGCCTTTGCCCTGCTTCATTCCATATTCCAAGGCCAAATTTGCCTGTTACTCCAGGTGTTTCTTGACTTCTTACTTTTGCATTCCAGTCCCCCATATAATGAAAGGACATCTTTTTTTGTGTTAGTTCTAAAAGGTCTTGTAGGTTTTCATAGAACCATTCAACTTCAGCTTCTTCAGCGTTACTGGTTGGGGAATAGACTTGGATTACTGTGATATTGAATGGTTTGCCTTGGAAACGAACAGAGATCATTCTGTCATTTTTGAGATTGCATCCATGTACTGCATTTCGGACTCTTTTGTTGACCATGATGGCCACTCCATTTCTTCTGAGGGATTCCTTCCCACAGTAGTAGATATAATGGTCATCTGAGTTAAAGTCACCCATTCCAGTCCATTTTAGTTCACTGATTCCTAGAATGTTGATGTTCACTCTTGCTATCTCCTGATTGACCACTTCCAATTTGCCTTGATTCATGGACCTAACATTCCAGGTTCCTATGCAATATTGCTCTTTACAGCATCGGATCTTGCTTCTATCACCAGTCGCATCCACAGCTGGGTATTCTTTTTGCTTTGGCTTCATCCCTTCATTCTTTCTGGAGTTATTTCTCCACTGATCTCCAGTAGCATATTGGGCACTTACCGACCTGGGGAGTTGCTCTTTCAGTGTCCTATCATTTTGCCTTTTCATACTATTCATGGGGTTCTCAAGGTTCATGGGATACCTCACAAGTGATATCAAATACTACAGGATATTGAATGAGAAAGAAATATGCAAAATGAATTGAGCTTTATATGGAAACCATATGGGGCAGCTGTATATCTCAATCTGCCATAAAAACAAGTATTGTCCAAAAACTGGAACCTTTTTATCTGTGATATATTTAAGCCTTCCCCAATACCAGTTGCCTGCCCTGGACTTGGTGATACCCTCAGGGCTTGATTTCCTATTCCAACCATTGCCTTTACATGTGGTAATTATCACCCTCTGGTATTACTGCCTTGTGGATTTCCTTTTTTCATCTCACTTGTTGGTCTCTGTGCCTCCTTTTGACTATTTCCTTCTGAAACTGTGTGAAAATTAGTGAACACATACATATGAATTGGACAAATTTTACATTTCTGAGTGACTCAGAAAGAAACAAATCTTGTTTTCTGCAGAAAATCAAGATTTAAATTACATTCAAAGCTATTATAAATCTGTTAGGTAGTTAGAATAGGAAAAAGGAGTCCATATGGTGGTGGCTAAAAGAAAAAGAAGGGAAAAAACCTGCAAAAATAGAACAAAGAAAAGTCTAAGGACCAGAGTGAGAACCTCAGGTGAAACAAACAGCCCTCCTGGCTAGCCCAATTTACATAGGGCAGGCTCAGGTGGAGGAGAAAAAAAACATAAAAAGAGGAGCCAAAATTGGGCTTCTCTTCTCTTTGCAACTTTTGGGTCAGCCCACCCTCATGCCTCAAGGATGTATTTTCCTTTGCTTTCTAAATAAAACTGAGAATAACACTGGTTTGTCTGTTGCTTCAAATTTTTGCCGTGGCAAGACAGAACCGAGGAAATTACAAACTTCTCAACAAATCCAACTAACAAGCCTCAACAATAACGTAAATGTAATAATTTAAAATCTAAATTAATATCTACAAATATATAAAATGAGACTTATAAAATGTATAATTTAAATTAAACACAATATTTAAATTATATTTATATTTAAATTAAACTCATATATTACATAATTTTAATGTGTTAAATATGTAAATATAATAATTTAAATAAATATATAAAATCTATAAATATAAAACCTAAATTAATACTGCATTTATATTACATAGTAAGTCCTTTTATTTTGCATGTTACCATACTAGTTCACTCTACTAGGTGAAGTAAAATAGGCATTGTCCCAGCTTTCAAGTAGCCTGTAATCACCAGAGATGACAGTAACTATCATGAACAGAGAATAATAACCTGGAGAGTAAAAGTCATTACTTCAAGTATTGTAAGTCAATTTCTAATTACTGTAGCTCATAGGGTTATCATACTGAAGTTTAAAGTATTATGCAACTGCATTGGAGGGGTGTGCAGTACAGATGAGTGAACTGGAAGCAGAAACCGTTGACAGATTCTCCTCTGATAATTCTAGGCAATCTTTATGGGGAGGTGGGATAAGGTAGTTAAACTGATGCAGCCAAGTATTTCAAGCCTGGGTTATTAATACTATTCTAGGAAAGTAGAATTAGGTAAGTAGATAAACTATTTGAGCTTGTTCAGAGAGACAGATAAAATGGACATGCTGATGAAAGATTTTCTATCAGTGGGAGATTCACTGAGTATTTACACTCATATTAATTAGAACTTGATATAGCTATATTTAGTCCTTGAGTCTAGAGGAAAAGTTACTCTGTTTCAGTCTTATTTGGAAGAGTAGGAGGTTAGTCTGAAGATTTAATTAAGCAAGGAAATTTACAGAATCTGATTGTCTAAAACATAAGGAAGAATGGATTTTCTGAATACACTTATTCAACAAATCAATCTTTTTTGTCTCTGTGAAGCAAACTTTGACCACTGCTTACCTCCAATAACCATTTTCACTCATTTAAAATTATATCTAGTAATTAATTTGGTTATAAGATCTTGCTGGAGAGAATTTCAGACTTCCAAATGTTCAGTCTTTTCCTGTTAATTTGCTAATCTCTGAATCTCTCCCTACTTAAAAAAAAAAAAAAAGAAAAGAAAAGAAACTGCAGAGGAGGCATTTAAAATTAGCTTTGTGTGAGGTTCTTTTAGGTAATGTTAAAGAACTGATAGCTATAATTTTTATTCCAGCCTCTGTGAATATGTGTCTATAATATTAGCATAAATAATATTCTACATGGAATAATATTAATAGTTCTAATAGTTTCAAAGTTTGATTGATTCATGCGACTGGCCTATGCGATATATTGAACATACAGGTAGATTTATATGTGGCCAAAGCAGAAACGGATATTCATTATTGTCATTATCCTTGCCTATATCTCTAGAATACAAATAGAGGGTAGATTACTTATTTCATTTACATGACCCATGATGCTTAGTGGGAATATCAGTCAAGATGCATCTTACTTTTAATGGGTACTGAAATGACCAAAATCAATAGCAAAACTATAAAAGCAGTCATCAGTCTTATATTCTCCTGATAAAAGCTGAAACATTTAAGAATCAGAAGAAGAAAGATAGAGGATTTCTTTTTTTCTGAGAATATGTCTCTTTAAATTAGAAAATTTTCTATTATTCACTTCAGGACATGTAGGAAAGGTCACTCCCCCACCCCCCACCTTTTTTGCATGTATTTTTCTTTCTCCTTATGTAGTAATAAGAATCATCTAGGTGGTATTTTGTCTTCTTGGATATTGGATATTTTTTCTTGTTTAACCTTGGTGGATAACTATATCCTCTTTTTATGGAAAAGTTTTTAAAAGCTTAAAATAGATATATATCATAATATGAAACATCAACATATTTGCTGATAATGTAGGCTTTTCATATTTAATATGTCATAATTTTGTTGGTTCAAGATGCAATCTTTTGGCACTTTTTAACAAAATGCTCACTGTTAGATTATATAATGCCATCTAATGATTGCATAGCTTTAAAAATACTTCTTAAAGTATTTTTGACATATATTATTTCACATATTCATGCAGTAATGGATTATTGTCCCTAATATAATCACAGGAGAAAACTGAGCATAGTCTTGCTAGGCTCATATTTGTGGTAAAGCTTGCCTTGGTATGATGCAATCCAAGCCACTCCTATCACCTCTGTCACCTTAAACTTATCCTTTATCTGTTTCCTGTATTCTCCTTATTCCTGAATGCTAATATGTGCGTTAGTCGCTCAGTCCTGTCAGACTCTTTGCCACCCCATGAACTGCAGCCCACCAGAATCCTCTGTCCATGGAATTCTTCAGGAAAGAATACCAGAGTAGGTTGCCACTTCCTTCTGTAGGGGATCTTCCCAACCCAGGGATCAAACCTGTGACTCCTGTATTGTAGGCAGATTCTTTACCATTTGAGCCACAAGAGAAACTCAAATACTAATATAATACATGCTAGCTAGAATTTGCTTCAAAGAACTTTGTGTTTGTAATTCTAGGAAAATAAATGAAAAATTAAAATAGCTACTACCAATTCTAAACCCTCAAAAAGTGTGAAGGTATCTTTTTGTAACCTACATTAAGTTGACAATTTGTTGCTGTGTCACTGTCATGTCTGACTCTTTGTGACCCTGTGGACTACAGAATACTAGGCTTCCCTGTCCTTCACTATCTCCCTGAATATTCTCAAACTCATGTCCATTGAGTTGGTGATGTCATCCAACCCTCTCATTCTCTGTCATCCCCTTTTCCTGCCTTCAACCTTTCCCAGCATCAGGGTCTTTTCCAGTGAATCTGTGCTTTGCCTCAGGTGGCCAAAGTATTGGAGCTTCAGTTAACATTAATATTCCAATGGATATTCAGGGTTGATTTTCTTTGGGATTGACTAGTTTGATCTCTTTGCTGTCCAAGGGACTCTCAAGAGTTGTTTCCAACACCACAGTTGGAAAACATCAATTCTTTGGCACCCAGCCTTCTTTATGGTCCAACTCTCACATCCGTATATGATTACTGGAAAAACCATAGCTTTAACTATACAAATCTTTGTTGGAAAAGTAATGTCTTTGCTTTTTAATAGATTTGTCATAGCTTTCCTTCCAAGGAGCAAGCATCTTTTAATTTCATTGCTGCAGTCACCATCTGCAGTGATTTTGGAGCTCAAGAAAAGAAAATCTGTCACTGCTTCCACTTTGTCCCTTTCTATTTGCCATGAAATGATGAGAATGGATGCCATGATCTTAGTTTTTTTGAATATTGAGTTTTAAGACAGCTTTTGTACTCTCCTCTTTTACCTTCATCAGGAGGCTGCTTAGTTCCTCTTCACTTTCTGCCATTAGAATGGTATCATCTGCATATTTGAGGTTGTTGATATTTCTCCTGGCAATCTTGATTCCAGCTTGTGATCCATCCAACCTAGCATTTTGCATGATGTACTCTGCATAGAAGTTAAGCAGGGTGACAACATACAGTCTTGCCATACTCCATTCCCAGTTTTGAACCAGTCAGTTGCTACATGTCTGGTTCTAACTGTTACTTCTTGACCAGCATACAGGCTTCTCAGGAGACAAGTAAAGTGGTCTATATTCTCATTCCTTTAAGAATTTTTCATGGTTTGTTGTGATACACACAGTCAAAGTCTTTCTAAATCCAGGTTGTACATCTGGAAGTTTTCAGCTCACATATTGCTGAAGCCTGCCTTGAAGGATTTTGAGCATACCTTTACTAGTGTATGAAATGAACACCACTGTACAGTAATTGGAAAATTCTTTGGCATTGCCCTTCTTTGGGATTAGAATGAAAACTGACCTTTTCCAGATTCCTGTGGCCACTGTTGAGTTTTCCAAATTTGCTGACAAATTGGGTGCAGCACTTTAACATCATCATCTTTTAGGATTTTAAATAGTTTAGCTAGGTTTCCATCACCTCCACTAGCTTTGTTCATATTAATGATAGAAAAATATCTTCATTATCACATTGGGTAGTGATAACAACTAAGTTTACACTTGTTTGTTTTGATGAGACGATGCTTGCAGAAGAGTTTAATAGCTAGTATAAAAGTTTGGGCATTATCATCACAATATAATTAGTGTAGAAAATTAATATCTCCATTTTACAGAGGTATCTGGCCCAAAGCTTCATAGCTTCAACAGTTATTCTAGTTCATGTTACAAAGTTAGCCCCATCTGTTTCTAATTAATTTCTAGTTACTCTCCCTGGTCACCAATAATTGAGCATGCTGGTCCTTGAGTGAGAAGAATTCTGAGTAGCATAGAAATGGAAGAAAACTAGTCCATGGATCTTTGTCTATAAAATATCTAAAATTTTATGATTATATTTAATAATGAATTATGTTCATGAATTCCAGGAAAGTTTACATTAAATAATCCATTAACATAACTAATCATAAGAAAGTCCAAATATTGTATACCTGTTTCTATAAATGAGAAAATTCCACATATTTGTTCTATTATAATAATTCTGTTAGTTACATAGGTTATATTAGCTTTATAAGATGAATTTAAACTGTTATTTTTCCAGGCCTCTTTCTTGAAGCAAAAACATAGATATATCACAAGCAAAAATACATATGCATTAATTCTCCCCCATAATTATTATTAGTTTTTTCAGATTTTCTAACTTTTTCCATAAGAGCAAAGTTTTTTTCCAGATACTTGACCTGCAAAAATTGTCCCAAGCAAATAGTGAGATTCTTTAGTGATTTACTGACTTATCTTCCTGAGAACAAATTATCCAGAAAGAGAATTATCAGAGACATGGGTGGTCTTATATATCAGTACTAATAGACAGGGTGATGTTCATTGAAGTCATCTCAATTCTCAAGTAACAAACAAATCCTTTAGGTTCTGGACAGATTAAAAAAATCTGTCAATGAGACAAGGTATCTAGAAATACAGAGTAGAAGAAATTCTGAGAACCTGGGGACTATCTCCATAACCAAAGGTAATAAAGGAAAAATAAAAACAAAATACCATGTTGGCTGAACAAAACTTAACTCTCCAAATTTGCTGTCAGTCTAACAGTATATTTCATATACAGTATGTGATATTCACTTCTTCATCTTGTATTCATTCCTCATCACACTACCATCTGCTGTTTGCCTCTTACTAATACAAAATATACATTTTATATTAAACAATAAAATGATCTTGGTTAATTCAAGGACCATTTTTGGAGTTTCAAGCTTATTTGATTTATTTTCAGCATTTATGCTGTGTTTAGTTGCTCAGTGGTGTCCGGCCATTTGAGACCCCTTGGAGTGTAGCCCACCAGGCTTCTTTGTCCACGGGGATCCTCAGGAAAGAATCCTGGAGTGGGTAGCCTATCCCTTCTCCAGGGGATCTTCCCAATCCAGGGATCAAACCAAGATGTCCTGCATTGCAGGTGGATTCTTTACCAGCTGAGCTACCAGGGAAGTCCCCTCTTCAGCATTTGGCATAATATTTCTATAATTTAGATATTTATCTCAAAATAATGATTTTTTTTAAATTTCATTGTCTTATTTAATTTTGACTATTAAATTGCTGTTAACTATAAAATGTTTTGGACTATTACTTCATACTTTAATTCTGTTTATTATAATTTCTTACCCTTAAATGACAATTGACTAACAATAGCAGCTACTATTTATTCATTCACTAAGCATTTACTGAATGACTTTCATTTTCTAGATTTGTTGTTTTCAAGCTTAGATCTTATTAGAAACAAATGTTGAACTTTTAAAAAATGCCTAAACTAATCCTGCTTCCCTGGTGGCTCAGATGGTAAAGAATCTGCCCTCAATGTGCAGGCTTGGGTTCGATCCCTCCATTGGGAAGATCCTCTGAAAGAGGGCATGGAAACCCACTCTAGTATTCTTGCCTGGAGAATCCACATGGATTCTGGCTGGCTACAGTACATGGAGTCGCAAAGATTTGGATAGGACTGAGCAATTAAACACTACACAGCACAAACTAATCCTACAGAAATGCTAAATTAATTGACCTAATATGTACCTTGTTGTTATTATTTTTTAAATATTTTGTAGGTGATTACATCTAAGACTGAGAGCTACTCCAAGCTTTGGGGTTAGAGACACAAACTAGGTACGGTTTCTTTATTGTAGAAGCTGTATGATCCCTCATCTTGCTCATTTCTCTCACGAAGTGCATAATGAACTGCACCCATGTAATCTGTTTAGTGGATCCTTGGTGCGATAAAATCACATTTTATTTCAGCTCACATAATATGCACTGATATTTGAGGCAAACTCCCATTATAATGAATGGTTCTGCAAAAGAAAAGTCCCATTGATTAAATTGCTTCTATGTCCTGGCAGATGTAACCAAATGGCAATGATTTGTTGATCTTGTTATAATATAATTCTGCCATGAATAAACAGGTATTGATATTTATCAGAACAATGGCTTTGGTTTTGTAAAATGTATTCATTTTTTTTCTTCTAACATTTGCGGAATGAATGGTTTTTGCTAAACACAGGACTGTGCACTGGGAAACATTTAAAACAATATGTTTCTTATTCCTCTGTTGAGAACATTTCATAAATGCATACATGTTTATTTGCATTCAATTTTTTACTGAAAAAGAACAAAGAACAGTGCACATATGTATTTATTATTCTGCTTCAACAACTGTCAATATTTCACCATGCTTGCTTCATCTATTCTTTTTTTTTTTATTTTTAAACTTTACATAATTGTATTAGTTTTGCCAAATATCAAAATGAATCCACCACAGGTATACATGTGTTCCCCATCCTGAACCCTCCTCCCTTCTCCCTCCCCATTCCATCCCTCTGGGTCGTCCCAGGGCACCAGCCCCAAGCATCCAGTATCGTGCATCGAACCTGGACTGGCAACTCGTTTCATGCATGATATTTTACATGTTTCAATGCCATTCTCCCAAATCTTCCCACCCTCTCCCTCTCCCACAGAGTCCAAAAGACTGTTCTATACATCAGTGTCTCTTTCGCTGTCTCGTACACAGGGTTATTGTTACCATCTTTCTAAATTCCATATATATGCGTTAGTATACTGTATTGGTGTTTTTCTTTCTGGCTTACTTCACTCTGTATAATAGGCTCCAGTTTCATCCACCTCATTAGAACTGATCCAAATGTATTCTTTTTAATGGCTGAGTAATACTCCATTGCATATATGTACCACAGCTTTCTTATCCATTCATCTATTCTTCTAGCACATTTTTGTTGTTTAAATATTTTAACATGAATTCAAGACATTTAAACATTTCATCCATAAATATTAGATTACACACCTCAAGAACTGCATTTCATTACATAAACTAAATATTGATATTATTTCTAAAAAGCCTAAGATAATTATGTAGTACCACCTATTACCCAATCAGTATACAAATTCCCTAAATAATACATGTTTTTAATAGATCATAGTTTTTGAAAGAGAATACAAGAAAGGAAACAAGTTTCCTTTGTCAAAAATGATTGTATCTTTTGTATCATAAGTTTATTTTAGATATTATATAATCTAGAAGGATTTCCTCAATATTTTTATTTTACTTTTATTGACTTGAAGTTGATGAAGTTTTCTTTAAAGGCAATGTTACATTCAGGTAGAATGTGTGTGTGCATTTTAATCTCTTATCCCACTAGAATGAACTATTTGTCAAGTCCTTGTTCTTTTTCCTGAGAATTTAATTGATTTGTATAATGATGTTAATGATATAGGGTTTCTAGTACTTTTGAATAGGTACATATAATAAGAAAAACATATTTTTAGAAACTATAAGATCCCACCAATAATTCTAATTCAGATGTAAGATTATAGATATTTTACATACTTAATTTTATATGGTATATTTTTTATGTTGAGAAGGCTCCTAAGAACATGGTTATAATTATTATTTTATATATTCTACAATAAGATGTTTCAAAATAACAAATATTATGTAATAACTATAAAATACTTCTAATAAGATTAGATACTAGAACTATTTTTTTTTTTTTAAAGAGGATGATACTATTGAATAAAATCTAGTTCCTTTTTTAGTCTTTAGAAAACATCCAACTGGAGAGAAAAATTGAGAATTTGGAATTGGCAAGAAAGAGTACTGTTTGCTTTTCAACAGAATGCTGGAGCCTCTAAGGACTATTTGATGCCACTGAGATATGCATCTTTGTGTGAGTAGGCTTGTTACTGAACCAAACTGGAATCCACTTGCCTGAGAGCAGTAAAGTCAATCTACTGACACTGGGTTGTGGTAAAGGAAGTGTAGAGTATTCTGCAGGTGCCAAGCAAGCAGTCCAGGCAGCTGATGCTTAAAAGTCCTGAACTTTTGGATAGGTTTCTGGGAACCATTTTTAAAGGCAAGGCGAGGATGAGGAACACGTGTATACCTGTGGTGGAGTCATGTTAATATATGGGAAAACGAATACAATATTGTAAAGTTAAAAAATAAAATAAAATAAAAAAATGAAAATATTTAGGATTGAATCTAAAAAAAATAAATAAATAAAATAAAGGCAAGGCGAGGAAGGGGAGTTTCCAGGGTATATGATCAGCTCATACATGGTGTTCTGATTGGTTGATGGTGAGGTAACAGGGCAGAGTCATAGGGGTTAACATTAATCCTTAAGCTCCAGCTGGTCTGGGGACTATGTGCTCATGGTCATTAAGTATTAACTTCTTTTTGGTAGGGGCTTTGGTATCTATGGAGAAGGCAATGGCAATCCACTCCAGTGCTCTTGCCTGGAGAATCACTTGGATGGAGGAGCCTGGTGGGCTGCAGTCCATGGGGTCTCTGGGAGTAGGACACGACTGAGCGACTTCACTTTCACTTTTCACTTTCATGCATTGGAGAAGGAAATGGCAACCCATTCCAGTGTCCGTGCCTGGAGAATCCCAGGGATGGGGGAGCCTTGTAGGCTGCTGTCAACAACTCAGAAATGTGCATCAGATAGTTTTATCTATGTACTTTAGAAAGGAACTAAAGATTCTGTGACTGCCATATGGCAGATTTACTGTTTAAATTGCTACCAGTTCTCTTGACCCAACTGCTATTTTTGTCACTATATGTTTACAATGTTTCAATCATTAATTTTTGAGGTAAGATTTTGTGCCTCATGGGAGGCCTAAAATTATAGTTTTCTACATACAAGAGGCAAGCAGAGAACATGAGGTGGGGCAGGGTCTGTCTCAGGAAGATATCACAGGGTCAAACTAGAAATTAACCTATAGAAAATTGACAATGAAAATATTATTGTACATATAAATATAAATTACTTGTGTCCAGTAGAATCCAAGTATTTATTGCTCAATGAATAAATCAGTTTTTAAGTACTGACTTAAATATTTCTTTACTAAATATAGATAAGTGATTCTTTGACTTCTTTAAATTTGTTGTAATATCTTCCAGTTCTCTCATTAATTAATAACATTAAAAATATATCTCTGTAATTCTCCAAAGAAGACATACAGATGGCTAACAAACACATGAAAAGATGCTCAACATCACTCATTATCAGAGAAATGCAAATCAAAACCACTATGAGGTACCATTTCACGCCAGTCAGAATGGCTGTGATCCAAAAGTCTACAAGCAATAAATGCTGGAGAGGGTGTGGAGAAAAGGGAACCCTCTTACACTGTTGGTGGGAATGCAAACTAGTACAGCCACTATGGAGAACAGTGTGGAGATTCCTTAAAAAACTGGAAATAGAACTGCCTTATGATCCAGCAATCCCACTGCTGGGCATACACACTGAGGAAACCAGAATTGAAAGAGACACGTGTATCCCAATATTCATCGCAGCACTGTTTCTAATAGCCAGGACATGGAAGCAACCTAGATGTCCATCAGCAGATGAATGGATAAGAAAGCAGTGGTACATACACACAATGGAGTATTACTCAGCCATTAAAAAGAATACATTTGAATCCGTTCTAATGAGGTGGATGAAACTGGAGCCTATTATACAGAGTGAAGTGAGCCAGAAAGAAAAACACCAATACAGTATACTAATGCATATATATGGAATTTAGAAAGATGGTAACAATAACCCTGTGTACGAGACAGCAAAAGAGACACTGATGTATGAAACAGTCTTTTGGACTCTGTGGGAGAGGGAGAGGGTGGGATGATTTGGGATAATGGCATTGAAATATGTATAATATCATATATGAAATGAGTCGCCAGTCCAGGTTCGATGCACGATACTGGATGCTTGGGGCTGGTGCCCTGGGACGACCCAGAGGGATGGTATGGGGAAGGAGGAGGGAGGAGTGTTCAGGATGGGGAACACATGTATACCTGTGGCAGATTCATTTTGATATATGGCAAAATCAATACAATATTTTAAAGTTAAATAAAAAAATAAAAAAAACAAATATATATATATATATATATATATATATATACGCATATATATATATATCTGTGTAGAGAAGAGGAGGGAGACAGAGGTGACCAGGAGGAAAAAAGGGAGAGTCAAAAGGGACGAGATCAATCAAACCAGTAATCAAATCCCTCTTTTGTAGCACTGTTTACAATACCTAGAACATGGAAGTAACCTGGATGTCAATTGGCATATGAATGGATAAAGAAGTTGTGGTATATATCCATAATGGAATATTACTCAGCTATAAGAAGGAACACATTTGAGTCAGTTCTAATGAGGTAAGTGAAACTGGAGCTTATTATACAGAGTGAAGAAAGTCAGAAAGAGAAAGACAAACACTGTATATGAATTCATATATATGGAATTTAGAAAGACAGTACCAATGATCCTACACAAAGGGCAGCAAAGGAGACACAGATGTAGAGAACATACTTTTGGACTCAGTGGGAGAAGGTGAGGGTGGGGTGATTTGAGAGAATAGCATTGAAATATGTTCATTACCATATGTAAAATAGATGGCCAGTGAAAGTTTGATGCGTGCTGCAGGGCACCCAAAGCTGGTTCTCTGGGACAACCCAGAGGGATAGGATGGGGAAGAAGGTGGGAGGGGGTTTCAGGATGGGAGCACACGTGTATACCTGTGAACAACTCATGTTGATGTATGGCAAAAACCATCCCAATATTGTAAAGTAATTATCCTCCAATTAAAATAATTAAATTATTAAACAAAAAAATATCTTTGAGAGCCATGATTTTAACTTCTTTCAAAATCATTTCTTAAAATGCACAGTCAAATGATATTCTTTCCCTTTGTGATTATTTCTTCAACTTGATAAAAAAGTTGCGACATTTATTTTAATGACTTTTCAGTTCAAAGGATTACTTCCTTTTAAATTTAATATTTGGATCATTGAAAATGCTTAGATAATTTCAAAGTTACAATCACAAAATAAAAGTCCAGATTCTATAATGACAACAGAAACTGAATTTTAGATACACTCTTGATGTCAACACTTACCAAAACTGTACAAAATATTTTAAACACATATTATTTCAAGACACCAGTGGGCTACAAATGCATATAAATTGTGCAATCAAGATGAAGGAGAGGAGAGAAAAAAGATAATTTGCCTATTTCATGTGTTATTGAATATATGATACAAACTTTAAGTAGACTTAGAGGAGTTGAAATCAAGAAATTTCTGAGAGAAGGATAAATGATAGGTACCAGAAAGTTGGGTTTAGGACCTAACATTAAGGTAAACAGGACCATACATCAGGGGATTCAAAATCCAGAATCAAATCATCATAATCATTTATTTGTTTAACATTATCTGGGATTGTTGATAGACCACAGTGATGACAGAGATGCTTTATATAATCAGATAAACTTACTCAGAGTCTCAAAATATTTTCTTATACACTACACTATTTTTTATAAAATGGCCAACACTCAGTAAAAAAAATTAGAGGTATGAAATGGCCAAGACAATGAAAACAAAATCCAGAGGAACAAAAGACATAGTCTTCATAAAAACCCATATACTATAATGTTAGAAACTTTAAATAACAATGTTAATATTTTTAAAGGAATAATTATCCATCAAACATTGTGGATAAGATTGGAAACTATAAAAATTCTAAGGTAGGAAATATAATATGAAATACATAATTTAATGGATGGTTTAAACAGGCAGAGCTGAAAAGAAATGAGTAAATAGAAGGTTGGCTTGAAGACAGAAGCAGTGAGAGAAAACAGGATGAAAATATCAAAGGTAACAAAACCCATATGACATAATGGGCAAAGTTCTATCATGTGAGTCCTAGAAAGAGAGAAGGAAGAGAATGAAGAAGAAACAACATTTTTTAAGGAAAAATACTTTAAATATTCAAATTGTGATAAGAAAATATAAGTAACAGATTTAATAGGAGCTACAAACCACAAGCAGGATAAGTACAAAAATATACCTAGATAAAACATGATAAAACTGCAAAAACAAAGCAAAAACAATTAGAAGAGTCTTAAAATCATCCAGAGAAAATGAAATGTTAACATTCAAGGAAGTAATAAGATTCACTTAACAGAAAAAACAATAGAAGTCCAAAGTAAATAATAATAAAGTGATCAGTATAGAATTCTATACCTAGCATAATCTCTCAATATATAGAAATAAAAAGGGATTTTTAGCAAAAAAAAAAAATGCTAATTCTTCTTAAAAGAAATGATAAACATATTCAGATGTGTCAAATATAAATGAGAAATATATTAGGCACTCTGAATTAAAAATGTAGGTTCTCCTTAAAGTTATCAGTATTTTGTTGGCTGTATGTTGAAAGGCATAGCAAGCCAAACCAAACATTTATTTTCTCTGATTCTGCTTTCCAGTGTCTCTGTATTGCTCCTCGTTGGCAGCAGGTAACAGGGCACTGGCAACAGAAGACAAAATACTGAATCCTGTACCCAGAATCACATTAGTTCATTTGGAGCTTAGAAACAGTATAATTACCACCATATCCTCAGGTTTAATCCTCATTATATGCCCAGAAAATGTGTAAACATGTGTGTGAAACAAAACATGTATGAAAAACAGTTGCAGTCAAAACAAAAATAAATAGTAGGATTATGATACGTGGGAGGATAAACTGTGGCATATTCATACAATTAATTCTGCATAACAATGAAATATAATAAACTAATTCTGAATGCAAGGTATAAATGGTATGACAAAAAACATTAAGTGATAGAGAGCATACGAGTAGTATATACCTTAGGCTTTTATTTGCATAAAATCTGTATAGTATTAAAATTGAAGAGGAGAATAAGTTCCTAAGTTTCTTAGGATTGCCTTGACAAAGCACTTCACACTGTGGGGTTAATTTAAACAAAAAATTCATTCTCTCACAGTTCTAGAGATTAGAAGTCTGAAATCCAGGTTAAGGCTCTAAGATCAGATCAGATCAGTCGCTTAGTCGTGTCCAATTCTTTGCAACCCCATGAATCGCAGCACGCCAGGCTTCCCTGTCCATCACCAACTCCCGGAGTTCACTCAGACTCACGTCCATCAAGTCAGTGATGCCATCCAGAAGGGAAACTATAATCTATGCTTTTTTCCTAGCATCTGGTGGTTGCTGGCAAGTCTTGGTGTACTTTGACTTGCAGACACACCACTCCCATTTCTGCCTCCATGTTCACATGGCATTCTATCCTGTGTGTCTCTGTGTCTATTTTGTCTCTTCTTACAAGGACACTGTACATTGGATTAGGGCACATCCTAATCCTGTATGATGTCATTTTAAGTAATTATATCTGCAATGACCTTATTTCCAAATAAAGTCATATTCTGAGGTTCTGGGTGAACATGGATTTAGGGGGTGGAGCAGTATTAAATCCAGTATAGGTCATGAGAATTCTTCTAGGGCTATTGTTAATGTTAGGTATCTTGACTGGTATGGTACTTTCAGAAGCATATTCAGTTTGTAATTGTTATATCAGGCTGTGCATTGTTCCCGTGTGTTTATTTCAATAGTTGGTGGAAGATAGGTGAAAATATGACATATCAATCTCACATGTTAGCAATGATATGAGACAATAAAAAGGAAAAACCTCTCATACATTCCTGGTGTGGTTACAAATTAAAACAAATTGCAAAACTGTTGGGCATTATCTACCCAAGAGGAAAGTGTCCATGCCATATCCCATAGATATTTTATTCCTAGATGAAAAGTGAAAATATTTGTGTGAATATGTGAACCAAAATACTTGTGGAAGAATGTTAATCACAGCAGTGCATATAGTAGCCCAAATATGGCAACATTCAAAGAGAAATTTAACAATAGAATAGATGGATAAATCATAGTATTTTATGCAATAGAAAAATCTACAGTAATTCAAAACACAGTATAAAAAGGATTAAAGTTCTATTGCACACAACCTGGATGAATCTCACAACCACAGAATTGACAGAAATAA
Organism: Bubalus kerabau; assembly: GCF_029407905.1. Taxonomy (NCBI): domain Eukaryota; kingdom Metazoa; phylum Chordata; class Mammalia; order Artiodactyla; family Bovidae; genus Bubalus; species Bubalus kerabau. Next base: position 94,398,752 of record NC_073625.1, read on the forward strand.
ATCTGGATTCAAAACAATATGTACTTTGTTTTCACTTATAAATCAAAAATAGCTCACCTTACAAAAAGAGAAAAATAAGAAGAGAGATGGATAAAGAGAAGCAAAAAGATAGAGGTGGTCTTGGAGTCACTGGCAATAGAAAGATAGAACCAAAGGAAAGTTATCATACGGGCATCATGGGGCTTTTGTACTGTTCTATTACTGTTCTGGTTTTATACTAGAAGTTGCATACCTGTATATTTTCACTGTATGAAAATGCAAGCCTTATACCAAAGTTTGATTCATTTTCCTCTTTGTACATTATTTTTAATAAGAACTTTTTAAAATAATAGGAAAAATTATATACCAAGGACATTCACAAAAATATCACTTCCATTACTTTTCTCATTCCTGTTCTGCTTCCACCTTACTTTGAAAGGAAACTTTTTTTTTTTAATATTTTTAACCTTTATATCACCGTTGCTTGCAAATATTATGTGTATATACACATACACATATATTACCACTTCTTACACTAAATGTTGCATGCAGTCTACCAAGTTCTATACTTTGATTCTTTCACTTCACTATAAATCTTTGAGATACATCCATATACTCATTCTACATCACTGCTGCATTATGAGAATGTATTATATTTTATGTGATATGTCTCCTATAGATGGATACCTATGCTGTCTGAATAATATGCTATTATAAATATTGTAATGCCTACTTGAATAATCATTTTTGAATGCCATTTTATATTTTGTGAGTATAACTTTTGAATAGATTCCTACTAAAAGTGGGATTTCTGTGTCAAAGTATTAACATAAATGTATTTTTGTAAGACATTGCCAAATTCTCCTTCAGAGCTGATGTATCATTTTACATTTCCATAAAAAAATATATGAGAAGGAAATGAGAGAGGGAAAAGCAATGGATAAAACAGTTTCTCAGTGAGAGACTTGTTCTTTTACTATTCTTCAGTGCCTAATATAGTACAAAAAGTTTAAGATTTCTTTAGTATGTGTTTACTGAATTAAAAAATGAGGCAACTTTTTGTTTGTTTTGTATTGATATAAACAGAAGGTTTGTTGTTATTTAGTACTAAGAGAATGGTAAAGAGAAATTACTGCTAGGAAAGATAAAAATTTGTCTGAGTAGGTTGGCAGTTAAAGACCAGTCGGCATTTATTAAGGAAAACACTATGTCTTGGAAGTCACTTGAAAAAAAAAAAAATCCCGCAAACATATATAGATATCTACTAAATGGCTACCCATTCCAGTATTCTTGCCCAGAGAATCCCATGGACGGAGGAGTCTGGTGGGCTACCATCTGCGGGGTTGCAAAGAGTCGGACACGACTGAGCGTCTTCACTTCACTAGTGTCTCAGCAAAACAGCTCAGGCTGAGAAACAAGTGAAAAGCCACAGAAAGAAAAACTATCTCTTGGAAAATTTTGCACCCTGGAGGGTAAAGAAAACCATTTTATTTTCTAATAAATTAAAAAAAAAAAAAAAAAAAAAACCTAAAGATCCTTATTATCCAAAGTCTAAAATTTTGCTAACAAACCTGAATTTCAGAAATAAAATCAGAAATATCATGAAAAGAGGCAATTCCAAGTCCTCAAAAGCAAATTACTATCTCACAGGGCCAGATCCAAATAATCTAAACATTTTAATACTTAGATATTTTGGAGATCCATTTTTTTTTTTTTTTGGAGATCCATTCTTTTAAAGTTCCCACATATGTTTACATTATACAAAACCTACCAAAGAAAAAAGCGAAAAAATATGTCAAGACTCTTGCAGCTGTTCCCCAATGAGAAAGGAAGATGTTATCTCCAACAGAGCAGGGAGCTAACAGGTCAGTGTACAAACAAAACTTATTTTCTTTCCTTAAGATAAATAATAAGGTCTATGTTACCATAATTTCTAGTTTCCTCAGAATCCAATCTGTAAGTCTGGAGATGGAGGACTTAAATAATGTGAGGACTAGAAAGAAAAAAAAAATGCTTGGAGAAAACTGTTTGCTTTTTCATAATTGCATAAATATATATCACATATAAATAATTTATTGATTTATATCACATGCTAATATTTTGTCTGTCTGAATGATGTAATAATTAAAATTGGAAATGCCTAACAGAGTATGAACCATATTCACCAATACACTAACAAAATTTTCTTCAACAAAAAACTGTATAATATCCTAAAATATGTAGTCATTAACTGTGTCTTACTTGTGTACATGCTTTCACTTAATCATTCAAATATGTGTATTGATTTCCTCTTTAGTATTAAGAATCAGAGGTCATGAATATATCTTATTTATTATTTCATTACTTATCTGTCCCATTTTTTCACTCATCACTGTTTCAGGGATAAATTACACATAGGCTTTGACAAATTTACGTGGTTAAAACCAGAGAGATTCTTACTTGTGTGCTTCACGGTGTGCTTCTTATTCCTTCGGGGGCTTCTTTGTTACTTCAATGTAGGATGCAAAACGAACATCATTTAGCATTTGTGCATGTGCAATCAGTAGATATACAGATACTGATGTACACAAGGTCTCCTTTGACTAATAGGGGGCAGTGCTAAAGAAGAAATCTCTTCCTATTTCATATTTTTACTAATAGTTTCTGAGATTCATTTCATAATAATCCTGAGATTTCCCATGCAAATTGAACACCAATATTTCACAGGTGTGAACAACTATTCTTGCAGCCTTGTTTTCATTTTCCCTCTTTAACTTTCCAGATCACCAGTGTTGTTCACCCACACTTTGAAGCAAATTAACAACAAACTACATTTAAGCTTTTAGCTTGAATGGTTACCTAGGTGAAGATAATCGGTAATCTTCATATGGAATTCTGAAGCTGTATCATTTACCTGGCAGCAGTGTATAAAGGACGCATGGCTTTGATAATTCAGAATGATGATCATCATGTACTTGTGGTAACACCAAAATGATTATGAGTCTCACCTGAAACAGTTGAGACAGGTGTACGGAGAAAATAAACTGTTGAGTTACAAGGAAGATTTGGCATTTAAAATGAAGATACAAGGATTATATAAGGACTGTGCAATGGTGGGATTTTTATAAACTTCTTTTGAAGCCTTTGGTTCAGTCAGTTCAGTCGCTGAGTCAGGTCTGATTCCTTTTGCCTTCAATCTTTCCCAGGATCAGGGTCTTTTCCAATGAGTCAGTTCTTTGCATCAGGTGGCCAAAATATTGGAGTTTCAGCTTCAGCATCAGTCCTTCCAATGAATATTCAGGACTGATTTCCTTTAGGATGGACTGGTTGGATCTCCTTGCAGTCCAAGGGACTCTCAAGAGTCTTCTCCAACACCACAGTTCAGAAGCATCAGTTCTTTGGCGCTCAGCTTGCTTTATAGTCCATCTCTCACATCCATACATGACTACTGGAAAAACCATAGCTTTGACTAGATGGACCTTTGTTGGCTAAGTAATGTCTCTGCTTTTTAACATGCAGTCTAGGTTGGTCATAGCTTTTCTTCCAAGGACCAAGTGTCTTAATTTCATGGCTGAAGTCACCACCTGCAGTGATTTTGCTGCTGCTGCTGCTGTTAAGTCACTTTAGTCGTGTCCAACTCTGTGCAGCCCCATAGACGGTAGCCCACCAGGCTCACCTGGGATCCCAGGCCCACCTGGGATTCTCCTGGCAAGAACACTGGGGTGGGTTGCCATTTCCTTCTCCAGTGCATTAAAGTGAAAAGTGAAAGGGAAGTTGCTCAGTCGTGTCCGACTCTTCGCGACCCCAGGGACTGCAGCCTACCCGGTTCCTCCACCTATGGGATTTTCCAGGCAAGAGTACTGGAGTGGGTTGCCATTGCCTTCTCTGGCAGTGATTTTGGAGCCCCCCAAAATAAAGTCTGTCACTGTTTCCATTGTTTCCCCGTCTATCTGCCATGAAGTGATGGGACCAAATGCCATGATCTTAGTATTCTGAATGATGAGTTTTAAGCCAACTCTCCTCTTTTACTTTCAAGAGGCTCTTTAGTTCTTCTTTGCTTTCTGTCATACCAGTGCTGTCATCTGCATATGTGAGGTTATTGATATTCCTTCTGACAATCTTGATTCCAGCTTGTGCTTCATCCAGCCCACCATTTCTCATGATGTACTTTGCATATAAGTTAAATAAGCAGGATGACAATATACAGCTTTGATGTATTCCTTTTCCTATTTGAAACAGTGTGTTATTCCATATAGTTCTAATTGTTGCTTCCTGACCTGCATACAGATTTCTCAAGAGGCAGGTCAGATGGTCTGATATTCCAATCTCTTGAAGAATTTTCCACACAGTTTGTTGTGATTCACACAGTCAAAGGCTTTGACATAGTCAATAAAGCTGAAGTAGATATTTTTCTGGAACTCTTTTGCTTTTTTTGATGATCCATTGGATGTTAGCAATTTGATCTCTGGTTCCTCTGCCTTTTTTAATCCAGCTTGAACATCTGGAAGTTCACAGTTCATATACTGTTGAAGCCTAGCTTGGAGTATTTAAGTATTACTTTACTAGCTTGTGAGATGAGCGCAATTGTGCGGGTAGTTTGAGTATTCTTTGGCATTGCCTTTCTTTGGGACTGGAACGAAAACTGACCTTTTCCAGTCCTGTGGCCACTGCTGAAGCCTTAGAAAACATAAAATAGTAAGCTTTGGTCAACTATCTAAATAACTCAAGGAAACTCCATACTGTTCTCCAAGATGTCTGAGCCAATTTACATTCCTACCAAAAGTACCCAAATTTCCCTTTATATCACATCCTCCTGTGCATTTGTTATTTTTTGCTTTAATAATAGCTTCCTTAACAGTTTGAGGTGATATTTTATTATAATTTGCATTTGAATTTCCCTGATTATCATTGATATTGTGAGCCTTTGCAACCCTTCATGTTTCTTTTGGCCAAATATATGTCTTTTTTTGAGAAACGTCTATTTAGGTATTTGTCCATTTTTCAATCAAATTATTACATTTTTTTCCTATTGTATTTAGTTCTTTATATATTTTAACCCCTTTGGCAATAAAGTATTAGTTTCTTAGACAGTCTGACTTCTTCTGACCCTATGGAGTATAGCCTGCCAGGCTCCTCTGTTGATAGAGTTCTCCAGGCCAAAAAAAAAAAAAAAAGGAATTCTGCAGGCAAGAATACTGGAGTGGGAGAAAAAAAAAAAAAGAATACTGGAGTGGGTAGCCATTGTCTTTCCAGGGATCTTCCCAACCCAGGGATCAAATCCAGTGCTCTTGAATTTCAGGTAGATTCTTTACCACCTGAGCCACCAGGGAAGCCCTTTAACCCCTTATCAGATATATAATTTGCAAATATTTTCTCCCATTTCGTTGATTGCCTCTTAAGTCTGTTGATTTGTTTCTTAGCTTTTAAGTTTGATGTAATTCCACTTTAGTTTAGCTTTCGTTTCCCATACTTTGAGTATCATATAAAAAAATATTGTCAAGTTCAAATCTAGGAGCTCTTTCCTTATGTTTCCTTCTGGCAGTTTTATGGTTTCAGGCCTTACATTTAAGTCTGTAGCTTATTTTCAGTTGACTTTTGTATATGGTCTAATATATGTGTTCAGTTGCATTCTTTTAAATGTGGATATCCAATTTCCCCAATGCTATTTATTGAAGAAGGTATTCTTTCCCTATTTTGCATTCCCAGTACCCTTGTTGAAGAGCAGTTGACTGAATACACATGGATTTATTTCTCTGTTCAGGATTTTAAAATATTTTGGATAGTTCCTTGTTAGTACATATAAACAAAACTTTTTTTTTTTTTTAATGTTGCTTTTGTATTCCATAACTTACTGAATTTGTATACTAGTTCCAACAGTTTCTACTTTTTTTTTTCTTTCATAAAATATTTAGGGTTTCCTTTATATAAGACAATGCTATCTGCAAACAGAGACAATTTAACATGTTCCTTTCTTATTTGTATGCCTCTATTGCTATAAGACTTCCAGTACTAAGTTGAATAAAAGTGGCTGGAGTCAGCATCCCTGGTGTTTCCCAGATTTTGGAAGAAAGTCTTTCAGCTTTTCACCCTTGAGCATGATACTAGCTGTGGGTGTGTCATCAGTTCAGTTTGGTTCATTTCAATAGCTCAGTCACGTCTGACTCTTTTGTGACCCCATGGGCTGCAGCACGCCAGGCCTCCCTGTCCTTCACAAACTCCCGGAGTTTACTTAAATTCATGTCCATTGAGTCAGTGATGGCATCCTACCATATCATCCTCTGTCATCCCGTTCTTCTCCTGCCTTCAATCTTTCCCAGCATCAGGGTCTTTCCCAGTGAGTCAGTTCTTCACAACAGGTGGCCTAAGTATTGGAGTTTCAGCTTCAGCATCATTCCTTCCAGGGCAGATTCAGGACTGATTTCCTTTAGGATGGACTGGTTGGATCTCCTTGCAGTCCAAAGGACTCTCAAGAGTCTTCTCCAACACCACAGTTCAAAAGCATCAGTTCTTTGGTGCTCAGCTTTCTTTATAGTCCAGCTTCATATCCATAGATGACTACGGGATAACAATAGCCTTGGCTAGATGGACCTTTTTTTGGCTAAGTAATGTAATATGCTCTTTAATATGCTGTCTAAGTTGGTCATAATTTTTCTTCCAAGGAGCAAACGTCTTTTAATTTCATAGCTGCAGTCACCATATGCAGTGATTTTGGAGCCCCCAAAAATAAAGTCTGTCACTGTTTCCATTGTTTCCCCATCTATTTGCCATGAAGTGATGGGACTGGATGCCATGATCTTAGTTTTCTGAATGATGAGTTTTAAGCCAACTTTTCACTCTCCTCTTTCACTTTCATCAAGAGGTTCTTTAGTTCTTTTTTGCTTTCTGCCATAAGGGTGGTATCATCTGCATATCTGAGGTTATTGATGTTTCTCCTGAGAATCTTGGTTCCAGCTTGTGCTTCATCTAGCCCAGCATTTCTCATGATATACTCTGCATATAAGTTAAATAAGCAGGGTGACAATATACAGCCTTGACGTACTCCTTTCCCTATTTAGAACCAGTCTGTTGTTCCATGTCCAGTTCTAACTGTTGCCTCCTGACCTGCATACAGATTTCTCAAGAGGCAGGTCAGGTGGTCTGGTATTCCCATCTCTTTCAGAATTTTCCACAGTTTTAATCCACACAGTCAGAGGCTTTGACATAGTTAATAAAGCAGAAATAGATGTTTTATTTAAACTCTCTTGCTTTTTGACCATCCAATGGATGTTAGCAATTTGATCTCTGTTTCCTCTGCCTTTTTCTAAATCCAGCTTGAACATCTGGAATTTCATGGTTCAGGTACTGTTGTCATACAAGTCTTACATTAAGTTGGGATTCCCGGTAGTTCAGATGATAAAGAATCTGCATGAGTTTGAGCAAGCTCCAGGAGTTGGTGACAGGGAAGCCTGGCTTGCTCCAGTTCATGGGGTCACAAAGAGTCGGACACGGCTGACTGACTGAACTGAACTGAATTGAACTGCAATGCAGGAGACGTGGGTCCCATCCCTGGGTTAGGAAGATCCCCTGGAATAGGAAATGGCTACCCACTCCAGTATTCTTGCCTGGAGAATTCCATGAATAGAGGAGCCTTGTGTGCTGTAGCCCATGGAGTCACAAAGAGTCAGACATGAATGAGGGACTAACACTGAAGTTGAGGTATATGCTTTCTATACATGTTTTGTTGAGAGTTTTTATTATGAACAGATACTGAGCTTTATTAAAAATATTTTTCCACCTTCAGAGGTGATCACATAATTTTTATTTTTCCAAGGAAGTAAAATCAGTATCAAGGAGAGATATGTGTACCCCTGTGTTTATTGCCATATTATTTACTGTGACTAAGATACAGAAACAATCTAAATGTCCATTGATGGGTGAATGGTTAAAACATATATGGTATATATATATATAATATGTTATGGAATATTATTTAGCCTTAAAAAAGAAGGACATTTGGCAATTTGCAACAACACAGATGGACCTGGAAGGTATTATGTAAAGTAAAATAAGTCACACACAGAAAGAAAAATACTGTCTCATCTCACCTATATGTTGTTGATTTAAAACAAACTGACCAGCAGATAATTTTCCAGCAAAGATGGATTTATTCTCTCATCTGCCATCTCATCCTCTGCCACCCTCTTCTCCTGCTTTTAATCATTCCCAGCATCAGGGTCTTTTCCAAAAAGTCAGCTGTTTGCATCAGATGGACAAAGTACTAGAACTTTAGCTTCAGCATTGATCCTTCCAAAGAGATTTCAGGGTTGATTTCCTTTAAGAATGAATGGTTTGATTTCCTTGCTTTCCAAAGTACTTTTGATAGTCTTCTCCCACACCACAGTTCAAAAGCATCAAATCCTTAGTACTCTACCTTCTTTATTGTCCAGCTTTCACATCTGTACCTGATTGCCAGAAAGACCAAAGCTTTGATATATGGACCTTTTTCAGCAAAGTGTTGTCTTTGCTGTCTTTGATGTCTTTCCACTGTCTATATTTTTCATAGCTTTCCTGACAAGAAACAGTTGTCTTCTAGTTTCATGGCTGCACTGATTATCTGCAATGATTTCAGAGCCCAAGTAAAGGAAATCTGTCACTACTTCCACTTTTTTCTCTTTTATTTGCCATGAAGTGATGGGAGAAGATACCATGATCTTCAGTTCAGTTCAGTTCAGTCACTCAGTCTTGTCTGACTCTTTGCGACTGCATGAATTGCAGCACGCCAGGCCTCCCTGTCCATCACCAACTCCCAGAGTTCACCCAGACTCAACGTCCATCGAGTCAGTGATGCCATCAAGCCATCTCATCCTCTGTCGTCCCCTTCTCCTCCTGCCCCCAATCCCTCCCAGCATCAGAGTCTTTTCCAATGAGTCAACTCTTCGCATAGGGTGGCCAAAGTACTGGAGTTTCAGCTTTAGCATCACCTTCCAAAGAAATCCCAGGGCTGATCTCCTTTAGATTGGACTGGTTGGATCTCCTTGCAGTCCAAGGGACTCTCAAGAGTCTTCTCCAACACCACACTTCAAAAGAATCAATTCCTTGGTGCTCAGCCTTCTTCACAGTCCACCTCTCACATCCATACATGACCACAGGAAAAACCATAGCCTTGACTAGATGAACCTTTGTTGGCAAAGTAATGTCTCTGCTTTTCAATATGCTATCTAGGTTGGTCATAACTTTTATTCCAAGGACTAAGTGTCTTTTAATTTCATGGCTGCAGTCACCATCTGCAGTGATTTTGGAGCCTAGAAAAATAAAGTCTGACACTGTTTCCACTATTTCCCCATCTATTGCTCATGAAGTGATGGGACCGGATGCCATGATCTTCATTTTCTGAATGTTGAGCTTTAAGCCAACTTTTTCACTCTCCTCTTTCACGTTCATCAAGAGGCTTTTGAGTTCCTCTTCACTTTCTGCCATAAGGGTGGTGTCATCTACATATCTGAGGTTATTTATATTTCTCCTGGCAATCTTTATTCCAGCTTGTGTTTCTTTCAGTCCCAGCGTTTCTCATGATGTACTCTGCATATAAGTTAAATAAGCAGGGTGACAATATACAGCCTTGACGTACTCCTTTTCCTATTTGGAACCAGTCTGTTGTTCCATGTCCAGTTCTAACTGTTGCTTCCTGCTGCTGCTGCTGCTAAGTCGCTTCAATCGTGTCGGACTCTGTGCGACCCCATAGATAGCAGCCCACCAGGCTCTGCCATCCCTGGGATTCTCCAGGCAAGAACACTGGAGTGGGTTGCCATTGCCTTTTCCATTGCATGAAAGTGAAAAGTGAAAGTGAACTTGCTCAGTCGCAACAAACTCCTAGCGAGCCATGGAATGCAGCCCGCCAGGATCCTCCATCCATGGGATTTTCTAGGCAAGAGTACTGGAGTGGCTTGCCACTGCCTTCTCCAACTTGCATACACATTTCTCAAGAGGCAGATCAGGTGCTCTGGTATTCCCATCTCTTTCAGAATTTTCCAAAGTTTATTGTGATCCACAAAGTCAAAGGCTTTGGCATAGTCAATAAAGCAGAAATAGATGTTTTTCTGGAACTCTCTTGCTTTTTCCATGATCCAGCAGATGTTGGCAATTTGATCTCTGGTTCCTCTGCCTCTTCTAAAACCAGCTTGAACATCAGGAAGTTCACTGTTCACATATTGCTGAAGCCTGGCTTGGAGAATTTTGAGCGTTACTTCACTAGCGTGTGAGATGAGTGCAATTGTGCAGTAGTTTGAGCATTCTTTGGCATTGCCTTTCTTTGGGATTGAAATAAAAACTGACCTTTTCCAGTCCTGTGGCCACTGCTGAGTTTTCCAAATTTGCTGGCATATCGAGTGCAGCACTTTCACAGCATCATCTTTCAGGATTTGGAATAGCTCAACTGGAAATCCATCACTTCCACTAGCTTTGTTCGTAGTGATGCTTTCTAAGGCCCACTTGACTTCACATTCCAGGATATCTGGCTCTAGGTGAGTGATCACACTATCGTGATTATCTGGGTCATGAAGATCTTTTTTGTACAGTTCTTCTGTGTATTCTTGCCATCTCTTCTTAATATCTTCTGTTTCTGTTAGGTCCATACCATTTCTGGTATCAAGCTCATCTTTATCAAGCTCATCTTTGCATGAAATGTTCCTTTGGTATCTCTGATTTTCTTGAAGAGATCCCTAGTCTTTCCCATTCTGTTGTTTTCCTCTATTTCTTTGCATTGATTGCTGAAGAAGGCTTTCTTATCTCTTCTTGCTATTCTTTGGAGCTCTGCATTCAGATGCTTATATCTTTCCTTTGCTCCTTTGCTTTTCACTTCTCTTCTTTTCACAGCTATTTGTAAGGCCTCCCCAGACAGCCATTTTGCTTTTTTGCATTTCTTTATATGGAAATGGTTTTGATCCCTGTCTCCTGTACAATGTCATGAACCTCAGTCCATAGTTCATCAGGCACTCTATCTATCAGATCTAGGCCCTTAAATCTATTTCTCACTTCCACTGTATAATCATAATGTATTTGATTTAGGTCATACCTGAATGGTCTAGTGGTTTTCCCTACTTTCTTCAATTTAAGTCTGAATTGGCAATAAGGAGTTCATGATCTGAGCCACAGTCAGCTCCTTGTCATGTTTTTGCTGACTGTATAGAGCTTCTCCATCTTTGGCTACAAAGAATATAATCAATCTGATTTCGGTGTTGACCATCTGGTGATGTCCATGTATAGAATCTTCTCTTGTGTTGTTGGAAACCATGATCATAGTTTTATTGAGTTTTAAGCCTGCTTTTTCATTCTCTTCTATCACTCTCACTGGAGAAGGGAATGGCAAACCACTTCAGTATTCTTGCCTTGAAACCCCATGAACAGTATGAAAAGGCAGAATGATAGGATACTGAAAGAGAAACTCCCCAGGTCAATAGGTGCCCAGTATGCTACTGGAGATCAGTGGAGAAATAACTCCAGAAAGAATGAAGGGATGAAGCCAAAGCAAAAAGAATACCCAGCTGTGGATGTGACTGGTGATAGAAGCAAGGTCCGATGCTGTAAAGAGCAATATTGCATAGGAACCTGGAATGTCAGGTCCAGAATCAAGGCAAATTGGAAGTGGTCAAGCAAGAGATGGTAAGAGTTAATGTCAACATTCTAGGAATCAGCAAACTGAAATGGACTGGAATGGGTGAATTTAACTCAGATGACCATTATATCTACTACTGTGGGCAGGAATCCCTCAGAAGAAATGGAGTGGCCATCATGGTCAACAAAAGAGTCCGAAATGCAGTACTTGGATGCAATCTCAAAAACAACAGAATGATCTCTGTTCGTTTCCAAGGCAAACCATTCAATATCACAGTAATCCAAGTCTATGTCCCAACCAGTAACACTGAAGAAGCTGAAGTTGAACGGTTCTATGAAGACCTACAAGACCTTTTAGAACTAACACCTAAAAAAGATGTCCTTTTATTACAAGTGACTGGAATGCATGGGTAGGAAGTCAAGAAACACCTGGAGTAACAGGCAAATTTGGCCTTGAAATACTGAATGAAGCAGGGCAAAGGCTAATAGAGTTTTGCCAAGAAAATGCACTGGTCATAGCAAACACCCTCTTCCAACAACACAAGAGAAGACTCTACACATGGACATCACCAGATGGTCAACATCGAAATCAGATTGATTATATTCTTTGCAGCCTAAGATGGAGTAGCTCTATACAGTCAGCAAAAACAAGGACAGGAGCTGACTGTGGCTCAGACCATGAACTCCTTATTGCCAAATTCAGACTTAAATTGAAGAAAGTAGGGAAAACCACTAGACCATTCAGGTATGACCTAAATCAAATACATTATGATTATACAGTGGAAGTGAGAAATAGATTTAAGGGCCTAGATCTGATAGATAGAGTGCCTGATGAACTATGGACTGAGGTTCATGACATTGTACAGGAGACAGGGATCAAAACCATTTCCATATAAAGAAATGCAAAAAAGCAAAATGGCTGTCTGGGGAGGCCTTACAAATAGCTGTGAAAAGAAGAGAAGTGAAAAGCAAAGGAGCAAAGGAAAGATATAAGCATCTGAATGCAGAGCTCCAAAGAATAGCAAGAAGAGATAAGAAAGCCTTCTTCAGCAATCAATGCAAAGAAATAGAGGAAAACAACAGAATGGGAAAGACTAGGGATCTCTTCAAGAAAATCAGAGATACCAAAGGAACATTTCATGCAAAGATGAGCTTGATAAAGATGAGCTTGATACCAGAAATGGTATGGACCTAACAGAAACAGAAGATATTAAGAAGAGATGGCAAGAATACACAGAAGAACTGTACAAAAAAGATCTTCATGACCCAGATAATCACGATAGTGTGATCACTCACCTAGAGCCAGATATCCTGGAATGTGAAGTCAAGTGGGCCTTAGAAAGCATCACTACGAACAAAGCTAGTGGAAGTGATGGATTTCCAGTTGAGCTATTCCAAATCCTGAAAGATGATGCTGTGAAAGTGCTGCACTCGATATGCCAGCAAATTTGGAAAACTCAGCAGTGGCCACAGGACTGGAAAAGGTCAGTTTTTATTTCAATCCCAAAGAAAGGCAATGCCAAAGAATGCTCAAACTACCGCACAATTGCACTCATCTCACACGCTAGTGAAGTAACGCTCAAAATTCTCCAAGCCAGGCTTCAGCAATATGTGAACAGTGAACTTCCTGATGTTCAAGCTGGTTTTAGAAGAGGCAGAGGAACCAGAGATCAAATTGCCAACATCTGCTGGATCATGGAAAAAGCAAGAGAGTTCCAGAAAAACATCTATTTCTGCTTTATTGACTATGCCAAAGCTTTTGACTTTGTGGATCACAATAAACTTTGGAAAATTCTGAAAGAGATGGGAATACCAGAGCACCTGATCTGCCTCTTGAGAAATTTGTATGCAGGTCAGGAAGCAACAGTTAGAACTGGACATGGAACAACAGACTGGTTCCAAATAGGAAAAGGAGTTTGTCAAGGCTGTATATTGTCACCTTGTTTATTCAACTTATATGCAGAGTACATCATGAAAAAACTCTGGACTGGAAGAAGCACAAGCTGTAATCAAGATTGCTGGGAGAAATATCAATAACCTCAGATACGCAGATGACACCACCCTTATGGCAGAAAGTGAAGAGGAACTCAAAAGCCTCTTGATGAACGTGAAAGTTGAAAGTGAAAAAGTTGGCTTAAAGCTCAACATTCAGAAAACGAAGATCATGGCATCCGGTCCCACCACTTCATGGGAAATAGATGGGGAAACAGTGGAAACAGTGTCAAACTTTATTTTTCTGAGCTCCAAAATCACTACAAATGGTGACTGTAGCCATAAAATTAAAAGACACTTACTCCTTGGAAGGAAAGTTATGACCAACCTAGATAGCATATTCAAAAGCAGAGACATTACTTTGCCAACAAAGGCCCGTCTAGTCAAGGCTATGGTTTTTCCTGTGGTCATGTATGGATGTGAGAGTTGGACTGTGAAGAAGGCTGAGCGCTGAAGAATTGATGCTTTTGAACTGTGATGTTGGAGAAGACTCTTGAGAGTCCCTTGGACTGCAAGAAGATCCAACCAGTCCATTCTGAAGGAGATCAGCCTTGGGATTTCTTTGGAAGGAATGATGCTGAAGCTGAAACTCCAGTACTTTGGCCACCCCATGCGAAGAGTTGACTCATTGGAAAAGACTCTGATGCTGGGAGGGATTGGGGGCAGGAGGAGAAGGGGACGACAGAGGATGAGATGGCTGGATGGCATCATGACATGAGTCTCAGTGAACTCCAGAGGTTCGTGATGGACAGGGAGGCCTGGCGTGCTGCGATTCATGGGGTCACAAAGAGTCGCACATGACTGAGCGACTGATCTGATCTGATCTGATCTAATTTCTCTTTGCTTTCTGCCATTAGAGTGGTATCATCCATATATCTGAGGTTGCTGATTTCTCTTGGCAATCTTGATTCCAGTTTGCAACTTATCCAGCCTGTCATTTTGCATGATGCGCTCTGCATATAAGCTAAATAAACAGGGTAACAATAAACAGTTTGAACCTGGGTCTCCCACATAGTAGGCAGATGCTTTACCATCTGAGCCACCAGGGAAGTCTGGAAGTGTCCCTATTGAAGATATCATCTTGGTATTTAAAAAGCCATGAAACATGTATAATATCATATAAGAAATGAATTGCCAGTCCAGGTTCGATGCAGGATACAGGATGCTTGGGGCTGGTGCACTGGGATGACCCAGAAGGATGGTATGAGGAGGGACGTGGGAGGGGGGTGCAGGATTGGGAACACGTGTACACCCATGGTGGATTCATGTTGATGTATGCAAAACCAATACAATATTGTAAAGTAATTAGCCTCTAATTAAAATAAATAAATTTAAATTAGAAAAAAAAAAGTCATGAAAGACATCAACCTCAAACCAATAAATTCCTGCCAGAAAATAACCGTCCAGATGCTGTACATGACTTCACAGGTTTCATCGGATTTATGACAAGCCAATAAAGGAAATTATGAAAGCTATTACGGATATAACAATAAAGGGGGGGGGGTGAACAATTTCAAGATATGGATCTTGGAGGAATCCATGAGTGAATAGACACCACACCAGAGGAATTAACAGAAGATAGTTTAATTGAGATGAGTTCTTCTAAATCAGTGCCAAATGATGAGGAAGAAGATGGAAAAGAAACAGTGCCAGAAACTAATTGGCAGTACAAATGTGGCAGAAGATTTCTGATTATTCAAGACTATTTTCTACCTACTTTATGACATGGACCCTTCTATGACACATGTACTGAAATGAAAGGAAATGGTGGGAGAAGGATTGGTGTCATATATAAGCCACATAGAAAAATGAAGCAAAATGTAACACAGAAGTTACATGGAATAGGAGTAAAGAAGTCCTGATGTTAGTTATGCAACATAGAGTCTATTTTATAAATATTTTCCTAATGGGATTTGACATATTTACCAACCAGTTTTTAATTAATATGTATCTGGGTAAATTACATAGACAGGTAGATCAACTATTTTAAATCAATTTGGTTATCTTAATACAGCTTGCTCCTTGGAAGAAAAGTTATGACCAACCTAGACAGCTTATTAAAAATCAGAGACATTACTTTGCCAACAAGGGTCCAGCTAGTCAAAGCTATGGTTTTTCCAGTAGTCATGTATGGACATGAGAATTGGACTATAAAGAAAGCTGAGCTCCAAAGAATTGATGCTTTTGAACTGTGGTGTTGGAGAAGACTCTTGAGAATCCTTTGGATAGCAAGGAGATCCAACCAGTCCATCCTAAAGGAAATCAGTCCTGAATATTCATTGGAAGGACTGATGTTACAATATATTTCCATAAAGTTACACCAGCCTCCCATTCCAACTTCTCCACCTGTTGCACATCTGCCACCTCTAAAACAGCAAGACTAACCCATCCTCAGCTTATTAAACATGGAGACTGTGAACAGAAAGACCTTAATGATGATCAAGTTCTACTTTCAATTCAGTTGCTCAGTCGTGTCTGACTCTTTGCGACCCCATGGACTGCAATCAGGCTTCCCTGTCCAACACCAACTCCCAGGAGTTGCTCAAACTCATGTCCATCAAGTCAGTGATGTCATCCAACCATCTTGTCATCTGTCATCCCCTTCTCCTCTTGCCTTCAATCTTTCCCAGCATCAGGGTCTTTTTCTGGGAGTCAATTCTTCACATCAGGTGCCCAAAGTACTGGAGATTGAGCCTCAGCATTAGTCCTTCCAATGAATACTCAGGACTGATTTTCTTTAGGATGGACTGGTTGGATATCCTTGCAGTCCAAGGGACTCTCAAGAGTCTTCTCCAACACCACAGTTCAAAAGCACCAATTCTTCCATGCTCAACATTCTTTATTGTCCAACTCTCATATCCATACATGACTACTGGAAAAACCATGGCTTTGATAGACAGACTTTTGTGGGGAAAGTAATGTCTCTGCTATTTAATATGCTGTCTAGGTTTTTCATAGCTCTTCTTCCAAGGAGCAAGTGTCCTTTAATTTCATGGCTGCAGACACCATCTGCAGTGATTTTGGAACCAAAGAAAACAAAGTCTGTCAGTGTTTCCACTGTTTCCCCATCTATTTGCCTTGAAGTGATGGGACCAGATGCCATGATCTTCTTTTTTTGAATGTTGAGTTTTAAGCCAACTTTTTCACTCTCCTCTTTTACTTTCATCAAGATGATCTTTATTTCTTTTTTGCTTTCTGCCATAAGGTTGGTGTCATCTATATATCTGAGATTATTGATATTTCTCCCAGCAATCTTGATTCCAGCTTGTGCTTCATCCAGCCTGGCTTTTCACATGGTGTGTTCTCCATATATGTTAAATAAGCAGGGTGGCAATATACAGCCTTGATGTACTCATTTTCCAATTCGGAACCAGTCTGTTATACCATGTCTGGTTCTAACTGTTGCTTGTTTATCTGCATACAGATTTCTCAAGAGGCAGGTAAGATGGTCTGGTGTTCCTCTCTGGAAGAATTTTCCACAGCTTATGATTTATACAGTCAAAGACTTTGGCATAATCTATAAAGCTGAAGTAGATGTTTTTTCTTGTATTCTCTTGTTTATTTGATGATCCAACGAAGTTGGAAATTAGATCTCTCATTCCTGTCTTTTCTAAACCCAGCTTGAACATCTGGAAGTTCATGTTGAAGCTGAAACTCCAATACTTTGGCCATCTGATATGAAGAACTGACTCATTTGAGAATACCCTGATGCTGGGAAAGATTGAAGGCAGGAGGAGAAGGGGACGACAGACAATGAGATTTTTGGGTGGCATCACTGACTTGATGGACATGAGTTTGAGCAAGCTCTGGGAGTTGGTGTAGGACAGGGAAGCTTGGTGTGCTGCAGTCCATGGGGTTTCAAAGAGTCAGACAGGACTGAGCAACTGAACTGAACTCACTGAAATATGAAAAGGAAATTTAAAATATCATAATTATATCTTGTTTTACACTCTGGTAAGGTTCCATAATATTTGTTTTAAATTTATCTATCTTTATTTTTTATTTATTTATTTATTTTATTTTTTAACTTTACAATATTGTATTGGTTTTGCCATATATCAACATGAATCTGCCACAGGTATAAATGTGTTCCCCATCCTGAACCCTCCTCCCTCCTCCCTCCCCGTACCATCCCTCTGGGTCGTCCCAGTGCACCAGCCCCAAGCATCCAGTATCTTTAAAGTTGTATATATATAAAAGGAAACTGAGTTGGACACAACTGAGTGACTGAACTCAACATCTAGATCTGCACTATAATAATATAGTTATCAAAATGAGCATGTGGCTTTTTAAATTTAAAATAACTGAAGTTTAATAAAATTAAAAAAAAAAAAAAACTAGTTTCTCAGTGCCCAGGCCACATTTCAAATTATCTATGATCACATTTGACTGGCAACTATAGTACTGACAGTGCAGATGTAGACTATTTGCATAATCAGAGAAAATACTATTGGAAAGAACTGTTCTTGAACTTTTGTGATAAAATTACTTCCTCAAAAAAGCTTTTCAAAATATTTCTGAACTACTGTGGAGCTGTCTTAAATGTATATTTAAATTCAGTTGATAAAGATCAGATTTCTAAACTGTGCTCGATTGCTCTCAAATTCATATAACATCCTTCCCCCTTTTCACTCTGTAAGTCAGAGAACTGAATTTAGCAGGATCTCTTACCCTTTAGCATGGGGTTAGGTGTGGCCTGAACAAGAAATTTCCTTACTTCATAGCATGTCTTGGAGTGACTGACTCTCCTCCTTACCTCTAGCTTTTACAGTAGGTCCCTCCCTGCAAGGTCTCAGTTCTGTTTAATGAAATAGAGTCTGCCTGCGAAGATTCTAGCTCACATTTCATAGTCCTATCTTCTCTGCCCCGGTAACAGCCCCTCCATCTTTGTTTTTCAACTCTATGTAAATTAGCAGCTTTCTGTTTACAAATCTCTGGAGTAATTTATCTCT
This sequence comes from Bubalus kerabau, assembly GCF_029407905.1. Classification (NCBI taxonomy): domain Eukaryota; kingdom Metazoa; phylum Chordata; class Mammalia; order Artiodactyla; family Bovidae; genus Bubalus; species Bubalus kerabau. The sequence goes on from NC_073625.1 coordinate 94,417,243, forward strand.
TATGTGTCTCCTCAGCTCTTTAAAAACTTGTCAACCAATTCCCTGTATTAAATCTCCACCCCCCCCGCCTTTTTCTTTTTTTTTTTAACTTGTTGAAAAACTGGACTGATCTCTCTTTTATTACTAGATCCTGATTAACACATAGACTAATATCAATAAGTCACAAATTTTTGCTTTTAATAAGCCATGTGATTTAGAATAAAAATTACATAATGTTCTCAAGACAAAAAACACTGAATGGTAGAAAAATGAGCAGCTTAAAAGAAATCCTATTTTATTTTACTTTATATGTTTTTTGAATAAGAAATGACTTTGAATTACTCTATTCAACAACAACAACAATAAAATAACGGTGGTTTTCATATTGAGGTTTTTTAATAGAAGTTATAATAACTCAAATTTCCCAGAAGTCATTTCTGAATCCCTTAGGGAGTCCTTCAGGTAAAGTCTCTTTCAGTGTTACCCTTTGTGGAGAAAAAAAAAAAGAGGTTAAGTACATGAAAAATAAAATGTGTTCTTTTTTTTTTGCATAAAGAGAGTTCCAAAATTAGTATATTGCTTTCATGTACTTTCCAATGGCAAAACATTTCAATGTTCTTGTGATTTATTTAAAAAGTCAGTCTAAGATGTAAACTGGGGATAATTACATTCCCTTAACAAAGGAGAAAATTTTCAGAGACATTTAGAACAATGATAAAATTTTGTTTTTATTAAATGAAATGGTTACTGAGAAGTTTTCTAATTATACCCAGGTTTGTTTTGGTTAAAAAACTCAATTAAAGCAAATCACAGAAAAGACTGAAAAATTCTTTTATTGGCAATCTGTTCCTTATTTTTCTAATATAGTGCTTATTTTCCACAAACTTTTTCTTCCAACATTTTCATATTTTCACAGTCTAATTTCATCCAAAAATATATATTTAGACATTTGAGGACCTTGGGGTGTGCTATACACCCACATGCTCATCCAGAAAAATGAATATGATTTTTTTGGATGTGTTTTCAATTTCCAAGTCTGTCACTATGCATATTGTTGACTTCTGATGTTTTATATATATATATATATATATATATGTTGTTTTTAACATTCTCATTACCACTAATCAGTTACTGCTGTACTTCAAAGTGACATTTACCAAGTTTCAGAATCAAGGATACCTTTTAAATTGATTTCAAAATCTTCTGAATCGTTTTTTGGTTTAAATTTGTTCTGAACCACTAGATTCAATCCTTCTAAATTATATTACCTCTCATACACAACATTCATAGTAGCTCCATGAGTGGGTCTTTGTGATATTAAATCTGTGTTGTAAAATGTAAAAGCTAGTAAAGGAGTCAGAGGTCTCAGCTTACATCTTGAATCCTTCTTGACCAAACCACTAATGTTACCTCTTTCTTGAAATGAGGCTAGAGCAATAGGTGAATAGTAGAATCCTTTGTACTTTTGGATATCTATGATTAAATACAACAATGACAGAAAAGATTAATTATAAATCCTTAGTTTTGCTAAAACACACACACACACACACACATTTTCCTTGAGAAACTCAGGTCAATAATAGTTCATTAGAGCAAGGTGACTGAGATCATGACCTCTGGTTAACTGTGAACTGACTTGAAATTCTCATTCTACTACTGACTTAAAATGAGACTTTGAGAAAATATTCTAACTTGTTACTTTACATGTTTAATGGGAATTAAAAAGAGTACTTTATACATGTCTTCATATATGTCTGTAAGTATATGTGAGGGAGATAAAGGGAAAGATAATTAACTGAATTAAGACATATAAAGCACTCAGAAAAGTACCTGACACAAGTAAATGTTCAAAATTAAATAATTACAATTACTATTATTATTCAATAAATATGAATTTGGATTCTATTATTTGTAGTATATTTTGTCAGTGGCCTTATACAAATGAAAATAAGTTATAGACATTACGCTTATGGAGGAAATGGCAATCCACTCCCATATGCTTGCCTGGAGAATCCCAGGGACAGAGGAGCCTGGTGGGCTGCCAACTATGGGGTTGCAGAGTCAGACACAACTGAAGCAACTTAGCCGCCGCAGCAGCATTACGCTTCAGTTTCAATTTTCACTTAAAGAGAAATATTGTATATGTATATCTATAATATTCAAATATATGTATATATATTTAGAATCTAGTAGTTTATAGAGGTATCAGAATTATAAACATAACAATAGGTCAAGGAAGAGAAGAGATAGTGATGGCTTAATGTCAGGTCAATCAATAAAAGAAAATTTTATAGACCAAAGAAGAGTCTAAAGAGAGCTTTGAAGAATAAATAGGCTTTCATAATTAATAAAATAATGAGAAAGACATTTAATATGGAGAAAAAAAAGAGTGTAAAAGAGTACAGCTGACATAGTGCATAGGGTTAGGGAGAGGCTATGGGAAGTTGTGCTATAAAATCTCTGTTGTGAAATCTAACTCCCAGTAGGTCAACACAGAAAGGGCAGAAATGCACAAGAAGTAGCAGCCTGAACTTTGGGAAATGAGTTCAGTACTAGGAAGAAGCAAATGCAAGAAGCACAGTAAGAGTGGTGAATTTATTTATTCTTTTATCTTTTTCTATTTTTTATATCAAGATATTTCATTTATTACTTCTGAACATAAATAATGAAGTGATTCAAGTTATTTAGTAATATAATCTTCAAATAGCCAGATGAGTGGAATATCTGAATTAGTAGTAGTTGGCTGGAGTTGAGGGTTACTATCAAGAACCCTGATGAACAAAGCCTCCTAATAGTTATGCCCTTGTTTAGATACCACCCACACTAACTGGCTTAGTCATAGGACTGGCTTTGGCCTCTGGGATATGACAGTGGAAATCTACATGTACACAAAAGCCTATTATGTGTTTATACATTAGGGCTTGAGTTCTTGAAATACTCATATTTGAAACCAGAAACTTAAGTTAGCTTTTTAGAAAGCCCACACAAGACTGAAGAAGGTTCCAAACTCTGAACTACCCTAATCAAGATGTCAGATGTGTAAGTAAAGCTATCTCAGACCTGACTATATGAATTGAACTACATAAAAACTTATGGAATCCTAGGTGAACTTTCAGCTGAGACTCTGTCAAATCACAGACTCAAGAGAAATATTAATATGATTGCTTTTTTAATGACTAAGTTCCTGAGTGGTATGTTACAAGTCATAGATAACAGAAACAATGGCAGAAGACTGCCAGATAACTTCTGAACATGCAAAACTTAGGAAGGTGTACAACCTGTTAAAATTCTCCTAAGATTCTAACCAACAAACATGAAATAGGCCCAAGAAAGTAAACCCACCCTGTTACCAAAAAAGGCATCGCATAAATCGTTTAAAATTAAGTCAATGAAGTAAATAAATAATGATAATTATGGAATACGGCTTTAATAAATGGATAGCAATGCTGCACTGAAGAGATTTACAAATGACACATTAGGGGGAAAATTTTTCTGCATTTTAAAATGCCTAGTGGGCTTCACATTGCTGAAGATGTGACTTGAACAAGATACTTTCTCTTCACATAAAACTTCATTAAGGTGATAGAGTAATAAAATATCCATAAAAAAAGAATATCAGTAAGCTATTTTTTCCAATGATGGAAGATGACAACTGGTAAGGAAAAGTGACAGATTAAGGAGAGTGAAGAAAACAACTTCTCAGAGAGGCATTCTAAAGTAGAATGAAGCAGATCACCCAGCAGAGCGCCATGAACCTCCAGACCCTGAAGCCACAGGTATCATCCATGACAGATATAAAGTAATAGGCTGAAAATGTAAGTACAAAGTAATGTGCTTGCTTTATGAATTATTTTACTTTCCAACCTCCATTTAGTCTTTTCTTTTCTTTTTTTGCTTTTTATTCTTTTTATTTAAATGTATTTATTTTAATGGGAGGCTAATTACTTTACAATGTTGAATGGTTTTGCTATGCTGCTGCTCAGTCGTGTTCGACTCTGTGTGACCCCATAGACGGCAGCTCAACAGGCTCCCCCGTCCCTGGGATTCTCCGGGCAAGAATACTGGAGTGGGTTGCCATTTCCTTCTCCAATGCCTGAAAGTGAAAAGTGAAAGTGAAGTCGCTCAGTCGTGTCTGACTCTTAGCGACCCCAGTGACTGCAGCCCACCAGACTCCTCCATCCGTGGGATTTTCCAGGCAAGAGTACTGGAGTGGGGTGCCATTGGTTTTGCTATACATCAACATGAATCTGCCATGGGTGTACATGTGTTCCCAATCCTAAACCCTCCTCACACCACCCTCCCCATACAATCCCTCTGGATCATCCCTGTGCACCAGCCCCAAGCATCCTGTATCCTGCATCGAACCTGGACTGGCGATTCATTTCTTATATGATATTATACATGTTTCAATGCCATTCTCCCAAATCATCCCACCCTCTCTCTCCCCCACAGAGTCCAAAAGACTGGTCTATACATCTGTGTCTCTTTTGCTGTCTCGCATACAGGGTTATTGTTACTATCTTTCTAAATTCCATATATATACATTCAGTTCAGTTCAGTTCAGTTGCTCAGTCGTGTCTGACTCTTTGCGACCCCATGAATCGCAGCACGCCAGGCCTCCCTGTCTATCACCAACTCCCGGAGTTCACTCAGATTCACATCCGTCGAGTCAGTGATGCCATCCAGCCATCTCATCCTCTGTCGTCCCCTTCTCCTCCTGCCTCCAATCCCTCCCAACCCCCCCCCTCCAAATAAGGTCAGCCACTGTTTCCACTGTTTCCCCATCTATTTGCCATGACATGATAAGACCAAATGCCATGATCTTAGTTTTCAGAATGTTGAGCTTTAAGCCAATTTTTTCACTCTCCACTTTCACTTTCATCAAGAGGCTTTTTAGTTCCTCTTCACTCTCTACCATAAGGGTGGTGTCATCTGCATATCTGAGGTTATTGATATTTCTCCCAGCAATCTTGATTCCAGCTTGTGCTTCTTCCAGCCCAGCATTTCTCATGATGTACTCTGCATATAAGTTAAATGAGCAGGGTGACAATATACAGCCTTGACGTACTCCTTTTCCTATTTGGAACCAGTCTGTTGTTCCATGTCCAGTTCTAACTGTTGCTTCCTGATCTGCATACAAATTTCTCAAGAGGGAGGTCAGATGGTCTGGTATTCCCATCTCTTTCAGATTTTTCCAAAGTTTATTGTGATCCACACAGTCAAAAAGGCTTTGGCATAGTCAATAAAGCAGAAATAGATGTTTTTCTGGAATTCTCTTGCTTTTTCGATGATCCACTGGATGTTGGCAATTTGATCTCTGGTTCCTCTGCCTTTTCTAAAACCAGCTTGAACATCTGGAAGTTCACGGTTCACCTATTGCTGAAGCCTGGCTTGGAGAATTTTGAGCATTACTTTACTAGCATGTGAGATGAGTGCAATTGTGCGGTAGTATGAGCATTTTTTGGCATTGCCTTTCTTTGGGATTGGAATGAAAACTGACCTTACCAGTACTGTGGCCACTGCTGAGTTTTCCAAATTTACTGGCATATTGAGTGCAGCACTTTCACAGCATCATCTTTCAGGATTTGGAATAGCTCAACTGGCATTCCATCACCTCCACTAGCTTTGTTCACAGCATCTTAGTGATGCTTTCTAAGGCCCATTTGACTTCACATTCCAGGATGTCTGGCTCGAGGTCAGTGATCATACCATCGTGATTATCTGGGTCATGAAGATCTTTTTTTATACAGTTCTTCTGTGTATTCTTGCCACTTCTTCTTAATATCATCTGCTTCTGTTAGGTACATACCATTTCTGTCCTTTATCGAGCCCATCTTTGCATGAAATGTTCCCTTGGTATCTCTAATTTGCTTGAAGAGATCTCTAGTCTTTCCCATTCTGTTGTTTTCCTTTACTTCTTTGCAATGATTGCTGAGGAAGGCTTTCTTATCTCTTCTTGCTATTCTTTGGAACTCTGCATTCAGATGCTTATATTTTTCCTTTTCTCCTTTGCTTTTCACTTCTCTTCTTTTCACAGCTATTTGTAAGGCCTCTCCAGATAGCCATTTTGCTTTTTTGCATTTATTTTCCATGAGGATGGTCTTGATCCCTGTCTCCTGTACAATGTCATGAACCTCAGTCCACAGTTCATCAGGCACTCCATCTATCAGATCTAGTCCCTTAAATCTATTTCTCACTTCCACTGTATAATCATAAGGGATTTGATTTAGGTCATACCTGAATGGTCTAGTGGCTTTCCCTACTTTCTTCAATTTAAGTCTACTGTATTGGTGTTTTTCTTTCTGGTTTACTTCACTCTGCATAATCAGCTCCAGTTTCATCCACCTCATTAGAGCTGATTCAAATGTATTCTTTTTAATGGCTGAGTAATACTCCATTGTGTATATGTACCACTACTTTCTTATCCATTCATCTGCGGATGGACATCTAGGTTGCTTCCATGTCCTGGCTATTATAAACAGTGCTGCGATGAACATTGGGGTACAGGTGTCTCTTTCCTTTCTGGTTTCCTTGGTGTGTATGCCCAGCAGTGGGATTGCTGGGTCATAAGGCAGTTCTATTTCCAGTTTTTTAAGGAATGTCCACACTGTTCTCCATAGTGGCTGTCCTAGTTTGCATTCCCACCAACAGTGTAAGAGGGTTCCCTTTTCTCCACACCCTCTCCAGCATTTATTGCTTGTAGACTTTTGGATCGCAGCCATTCTGACTGGTGTGAAATGGTACCTCATTGTGGTTTTGATTTGCATTTCTCTGATAATGAGTGATGTTGAACATCTCTTCATGTGTTTGTTAGCCATCTGTATGTCTTCTTTGGAGAAATGTTTGTTTAGTTCTTCAGCCCATTTTTTGATTGGATTGTTTATTTTTCAGGAATTGAGCTGCAGGAGCTCCTTGTATATTTTTGAGATTAGTTGTTTGTCAGTTGCCCTGCAGAAGATGCCTGGACAAGAAAGCACTGCTCACACTCTGCTGCCTAAGTCATGTGCCAGGGCTACCTCTGTCCACAGAAAGAGTTGTCTCTTTCTAATTTGGCCAAAGGCAACTTACAGCTAGAGGTATTCTTCTTTTGAATCATAATTTATGTCTCATATACTGTCCTTAAGTGAATCCTACTATTGAATGGAGATTACAATCACTCCATTATCCTTTTTTTTAAAATATGAAATTATAGAAATTATAGACAGAGGTTATTGGACTCCATAAGAAGACACAACAAATGCAAGATTTAGAAAATATTAAAAAGAAAAAATAAATTCAAACACATATTTAAATAATATATTTATATTATATAATTAATATATATTTATACTAAATACAAAAGAGTTGAAAACATGTTGCTTCCAAAAAAAAATAAGAAAATACCATAATTCAGGCATAAAGAACCAAGAAAGAGCTATTTAAATGTACTAAAGGAAATCCCTGAAAATGCTGCATATTAAATTGTTGGATAAGAGGTGAAATCATTGTTTTTATACTTTTCTAAATTTTGTAGTCTTTCTACAACAATCATGTGTTTATTTTATAATCATAATTTTTTAACGGCCATCATACTTACTGACACTGTACAGCTAAGGATTTGTTGTATATGTGCATGTTTGTATGCAGCTGTGTTTCTTTGTGTACATCTGGGATTAGTTGTCTGGAGTCCATAATTTGAAAAATGCAATTTTTGTGTATCTCTTAGATATACAAGTAAAGATGTGAAATAGTTACCTATATTGCACTGAATTTTTTAATATATTTCTGTATTAGAGAGAAAATTTTGGAAATCATCTATTTACAGATGGTGAGTAAAGTCATGGAATTGGATGACTTCAGGGAGAATAAGAAGTGAGAAGACATTTCTATATTCTAAAGATACATTCACAAAGTTTAAACATGCACTATAGATTGGGTGCCAAATATTCAAAGTTTCATATAACACCAGAATTTTATGTAAAAAAAAAAAAAATACAGTCTCCAGAGAAAGAATAACAATTTCTTGTTTCTTTTGAAACCCAAGCACAGTGCTTGAATTAAAAAAAAAAAAAAAAAGCTGAAATACTTAGAAATATGCACCAGGTATGAATTTGTTGTGCTGATACTTAAAAAAATAGTCTTTATAAAAATTACAATTTTTTGAGGACTTTTACCTAACAAATCTTAGGTTTAATCTACATCCTTAGCATCTAAGTGGTCCTTAAAAGGTAAAAGATGCTTTACTTACTGCCTCTGTTTTTATTCTGTATTTATGGTAACCTCTATTTTGAAGAAGTTAGAATACCGTTAAGATGGAATCTAGAACAACCTAATGTTATGTGGTTAGGTTAATATGGGTAAAATGAGAACATTAACTGGATTTCAGAACAAGAATGTTTCAGAAATTTCAGGACCCTTTGTCAAAGTGAATATACAAAACACAGGAGCTTTTGTTTTGAGGAGCTAGAGGAGAAAATGGATAATAGTTTATAAAATGAAGAATTATAAGTGATAAAAAAAAAAAGACAGCTAATGAGAGCAGACTGGATGGCCCCATGCTCTATATTTTTCTCAAAGTATTTCATTATTTTTCATAAAGAAGAAATTATCTGAAATTACTTTTTGAAAGAAACAACTAAAAAGTATCATCATTTTAAAGCATATTCTTTTTCTTTCTTATTTGTGATTGTGATTCTGCCACAAATATTTTTGAAATACAAAGGACAAAAACAAACTTTCAAATCTTTATTTTGAGTAATCTATAAGAACTGGAGATTAAGTTGGCACTATGCTAGGATCTTATATACACCTTTAAAGAAAATGCCTTATTCGAATTATGACTTTAAGCAAGAATCATGCTCCTGGAAGCTGAAGCATACATCTCTTCATCCAGTATTCCCCCAGATATCTTCTCCATTGTTCATCAGCATTTCTCCTGGGTTCTTTATGAATGCCACACAAACTTCCATTCTTGCCAGTTATAAATACAGTACTGGGTACTATAATTTATGTATGCAGTTTTTACTCCCTTACTTGATTATAAGCATTTTGGGAAGAAAGTTTAGCTTGCTCCTGGAGTTAAGAGATACAGTGATAATTACAAGATACTAAAGATATTCTCTATACATGGACATCACCAGATGGTCAACACCGAAATCAGATTGATTATATTCTTTGCCACCAAAGATGGAGAAGCTCTATACAGTCAGCAAAAACAAGACTGGGAGCTGACTGTGGCTCAGACCATGAACTCCTTATTTCCAAATTCAGATTTAAATTGAAGAAAGTAGGGAAAACCACTAGACCATTCAGATATGACCTAAATCAAATCCCTTGTGATTATACAGTGGAAGTGAGAAATAGATTTAAGGGCCTAGATCTGATAGATAGAGTGCATGATGAACTATGGAATGAGGTTCGAACATTGTACAGGAGACAGGGATCAAGACCATCGTCATGGACAAGAAATGCAAAAAAGCAAAATGGCTGTCTAGGGAGGTCTTACAAATAGCTGTGAAAAGAAGAGAAGTGAAAAGCAAAGGAGAAAAGGAAAGATATAAACATCTGAATGCAGAGTTCCAAAGAATAGCAAGAAGAGATAAAAAAGCCTTCTTCAGCAATCAATGCAAAGAAATACAGGAAAAAACAGAATGGGAAAGACTAGAGATCTCTTCAAGAAAATCAGAGATAACAAAGGAATATTTAATGCTAAGATGGGCTCGATAAAGGACAGAAATGGTATGGACCTAACAAAAGCAGAAGATATTAAGAAGAGATGGCAAGAATACACAGAAGAACTGTACAAAAAAGATCTTCACGACCCAGATAATCACGATGGTGTGATCACTGACCTAGAGCCAGATATCCTGGAATGTGAAGTCAAGTGGGCCTTAGAAAGCATCACTACAAACAAAGCTAGTGGAGGTGATAGATTTCCAGTTGAGCTATTCCAAATCCTGAAAGTTGATGCTGTGAAAGTGCTGCACTCAATATGCCAGCAAATTTGGAAAACTCAGCAGTGGCCACAGGACTGGAAAAGGTCAGTTTTCATTCCAATCCCAAAGAAAGGCAATGCCAAAGAATGCTCAAACTACCACACAATTGCACTCATCTCACATGCTAGTAAAGTAATGCTCAAAATTCTCCAAGCCAGGCTTCAGCAATATGTGAACCGTGAACTTCCTGATGTTCAAGCTGCTTTTAGGAACCAGAGATTAAATTGCCAACATCCGCTGGATCATGGAAAAAGCAAGAGAGTTCCAGAAAAACATCTATTTCTGCTTTATTGACTATGCTAAGGCCTTTGACTGTGTGGATCACAATAAACTGTGGAAAATTCTGAAAGAGATGTTCCCATCTCAGGTGGAATACCAGACCACCTGACCTGCCTCTTGAGAAATTTGTATGCAAGTCAGGAAGCAACAGTTAGGACTGGACATGGAACAACAGACTGGTTCCAAATAGGAAAAGGAGTACGTCAAGGCTGTATATTGTCACCCTGCTCATTTAACTTATATGCAGAGTACATCATGAGAAATGCTGGGCTGGAAGAAGCACAAGCTGGAATCAAGATTGCCGGGAGAAATATCAATAACCTCAGATATGCAGATGACGCCACCCTTAAGGTACAAAGTGAAGAGGAACTAAAAAGCCTCTTGATGAGAGTTAAAGTGGAGAGTGAAAAAGTTGGCTTAAAGCTCAACATTCAGAAAACTAAGATCATGGCATCCAGTCCCATCACTTCATGGGAAACAGATGAGGAAACAGTGCAAACAGTGTCAGACTTTATTTTTCTGGGCTCCAAAATCACTGCAGATTGTGACTGCAAACATGAAATTAAAAGATGCTTACTCCTTGGAAGGAAAGTTATGACCAACCTAGATAGCATATTCAAAAGCAGAAACATTCCTTTGCCAACAAAGGTTTGTCTAGTCAAGGCTATGGTTTTTCCTGTGGTCATGTATGGATGTGAGAGTTGGACTGTGAAGAAAGCTGAGTGCCAAAGAATTGATGCTTTTGAACTGTGGTGTTGGAGAAGACTCTTGAGAGTCCCTTTGACTGCAAGGAGATCCAACCAGTCCATTCTGAAGGAGATCAGCCCTGGGATTTCTTTGGAAGGAATGATGCTAAAGCTGAAACTCCAGTACTTTGGCCACCTCATGTGAAGAGTTGACTCATTGGAAATGACTCTGATGCTGGGAGGGATTGGGAGCAAGAGGAGAAGGGGACAACAGAGGATGAGATGGCTGGATGGCATCACTGACTCAATCGATGTGAGTCTGAGTGAAATCCGGGAGTTGGTTAAAGACAGGAGGCCTGGCGTGCTGCGATTCATGGGGTTGCAAAGAGTGGGACACGACTGAGTGACTGATCTGAAATGAAAGATATATTTTGGAGAAGGCAGTGGCAACCCACTCCAGTACTCTTGCCTGGAAAATCCCATGGACAGAGGAGCCTGATGGGCTGCAGTCCATGAGGTCGCTAGGTGTCCGACACGACTGAGCGACTTCACTTCCACTTTTCACTTTCATGAATTGGAAAAAGTAATGGCAACCCACTCCAGTATTCTTGCCTGGAGGATCCCAGGGATAGGGATCCTGGTGAGCTGCAGTCTATGGGGTTGCACAGAGTAGTACACGACTGACGTGACTTAGCAGCTTAGCAGCAAAGATATGTTTATTATATGAATAAATGGATAAGAAATGGACATTGTTGAATCTTGTAAAGACAACTGTTCTGCTGAAGTCTGTTAAAGAACAGAGGCATTCTAAATGATCTTCTCCCCACTCCTTTACCTGGGACGGAGGAACTAACTCGAGTATAAAAGGACAACAGAATGACAAAGAAATTAAAAAATGACAGAACAGTAGAGTTTAAAAAGGTTTTCAAGTTGACTTATCCTATTTTCTAATCTTATGGAGGATCAAGTGTTTTAAGTGACCTCCCAAATTATAGTATTTTATAGCATAGAATTATAACTCTAGTTTTTAGATTCTAAAGTCCATTTTTATATCCCCAACTTCCAAACTTGTTAAACAAAGTGGCTTTTATTATTTTGCCCCTAGGTCTTATGCTTTGAAATACTATTTCTATCAAACAAGTGATTTTTAACTAACAAAGGCTTTTTTGGTTTTTAACTAAAAATAATAACAGCAACAATATTGCTTAATATGACATTTTGTCAGCAGGCAAAATTAGTAAAATGAGTTAATTTATGATTTAAAAAGAAAATACACTGCTAGTTTATAAAATATTTTAAAAATTCCAATTCATTTTAGTTTTACAAAAATATTAAAGATAGTTCAGATTTATGATTAATTTTGGAAAGCTTAAAAATCCACAAATTTTGAACTGGAATTCTCTCACAAAGTATTCTAATACTTTGCAAATGTTACTTTCCATCATTTTGCTTTCACCATTGCCAAAAGACTGGTAAGAAGATTTCTTACACAGTGACCTTATGTTCTGATGGTGTTTCTATGCCATTTGGTTTTTGAATAGTGTGGAGTTTAAAAGTAATGATATTCAGTGAGAATATCAGTGAAGACTTTTCAGTGAGAATACCCAGTTAATATTCAAATAAATTTTTGTCATGGAAACTGTAATACTTTTCCATTTTAGAACTTGTTCATTTGATGTGAAACAAGAAAAATCATCATCTTCCTATTCTATTTTTCATGATAAATGAATACAAGAAGTGGAAAAATTCAGAAAAGAAGTCACATTTTAATGAAATAAAACATTTTTTTTAATGTGTCACAAGGCTGGATTGACTGATGAAATGAGTAAACTGGATGTCATAGGACGAATGTGCAATGTTTAACTTCCATTCTGGCCCCATCCCTCTTTCACATATACCCTATAAGAAATGCCATTACTGTCAAATAAGCAGCAGGAAAGGTCTATATATTATGGAATCTCTTGCTTAAAAATAAAGTCTCTACATTTTTTAGGAAATTAAATTATCCTAGGTTCAGATGATATCAATTAATTAGACACTGGATATGCCAAATAAGTGCCAATCTACAGACACTCTCTCCACACTTTCCATCCCTGATTACCAGATGAAGAAGTAAAAGATCCAATAGAGACAATGATTTATTTTTTATTTACTTGATTGTCAATCCATCCTCCCTTCACATTTTACAACACTGGGGTGAGGATCATACAGGACAATGTACTGCTAATTAACATAAGCAATTATCTTAAATCATTAGTTAAACAGAGATTAAATAAGAACTAGAAATGCTACTGTATCTCATGCAGTGGATACTGCTCCAAACTCCCTGCTTCAGGACCTAGGTACTGATTTCCCCATTAGCTTGTTCATTTTGTCTACTAATAGACAAAATTAGTCTACTAGTCTAATAGACTGTAAGTCTATTCTATCTAATAGACTATATGTCTACATCATAGCTGGATGCTGCTTGAGGAATTACCCTCAACCAAAAATAACTGCCTGCTTTCAATAAGGTTGACATGGGGGTAAACTGTAACTATTCTTTAGATCAACTGGAGACCATTTGAAGACCATGTGACTTGTTAACTCCCCATGGGATCAATAGTGGTCTATATCACAATTGCAACATAGTTCAAGTTGTCCTTCATCCCAACATGGTTTCATCTCCCACTTTTAAGTAGTATTCCTGAGAATAACCCCCAGTAAACTTCAAAAATCTGTATATTAGAGTCATTTTCTGGGAATCTTGACCCAGGTATATCTTAATAGCTACTGTGGTTTTCATTATTAATCAAGCCATTCCTTATGTGACTAAGGATTTCTTTACTACAGTGGGAAGATGTGATTTTAAGCATTTAACTGGAAATGTCTTAATTATCTTCTAAGAGTTTATTCTTGAAGAAATAATTTTCACGTATCTTATTTAATGATAAAAATTTTCCTTTGGTCATAAAAAAACAGATGCCAGACCTGAAATAGCTTAAAGAAATAAGAAAATGTATTATAAAGAGAAATGGAAATTAGTTAAAAGTCAGGAACAATGATTGTGAGGACTTAAAACCACCATGTCTTTCCTTTAGTCTTTACTGATTCTCTCTGTGAGACTGCTTCAATTTCTACTCATTAAATTTTTCTTCAAACTATATGGAAGATATTGCTGCCAATAACTCCCATGTAGAAATTTTACAGTCAATTCACTCGTAGAGAGAGATGGACAATTCTTTTTAGATTCCCTTATGAATATCACAGAAAAAGGACTCTCATTTCCATGCCTGAGTCAGATTCTCTCCCCTGGAAAGCAATCAGCTATAGTCATGTTTAGCAGACATTTTATTCATGTGGTAACTCTAATAATTATGCAGATGGTGTGTGGGACAAAAGAGATTTCAGATTAAGGCAGAAGCAGGCAGGGTGAAACATGAATTAAATAATAGATATTATATCATGGTGTATGCCTTAAAGTAAAAAAGGAAGAAAGGAAAGAAAGACAGACTTTCTTTAGTTCATGGAATTCATCAGGAAAAATCCATAGTAATAGGCAGAAGACTGCAACACTGATCACTTTGTCCTCATAAACTAGATTAGGGCAAAGGGCAATCAGACCCACTGATGAAATTCTTAGTGACCTCATCTTTCATATTAAAAAGAAACTCTTAATATCACCACCATACATTAAAAGCTGTATTTCACTCTATTATTCTAGGAGGAAGATCTTAGTAGTTGTTCTTTCCTGAGGCTATGAAACAATAAGGAGACAAAGCATGCTTAACAATTATTCTGAAACAAAGAGGACGTGGATTCTTTATGTCATACTTCAAAGAAAGTGAAAGTGTTAATCGCTCAGTCGTGTATGACATTTTGTGACCCCATGGACTGTAGCCCGCCAGGCTCCCATGCCATGGGATTCTCCAGGCAAGAATACTGGAGTGGGTTGCCGTTCCTTTCTCCAGGGGATCTTCCCGAACCAGGGATTGAATCCAGGTCTCCTGCACTGCAGGCATATTCTTTTTTTTTTTTTTTTAATTAAATATTTCAGTAACAGCTGTTGGGCAATTGCACCCCTTGTGACTGTCCCTATAACACAGTCATAGGTAGAGATGGCCTTGCTTGTCTTTCTGCCACTCCTGAAAATTGCGGTTTGGCTGCCTCACTTTCACTGAAGGACTTTTTCTCTTTACAATTTGGGGTCTGTGCAGATCATCCTGCATTTTGTACTTCTCTTTGAAGATCATCTAAACCAACTCACATAAAACTAGTAATAGAATGATCTATCAGCTAAAATGAAAATAGTGATACACACTGTAGGAATTGGATGCTATTAAATATTCAGTAAGTAAACTCACTAAACATATATGAATACTAACAAAATAGATGCTAATTTTAACACTGGCATTACTTCATATACTATCCTAAAATTTTCATGAGTGTAGCTATGAATATATACATTTATATATATATATATATATATATATATATACACACACACACACACACACACACACACACACACCTTACTGGATACTCTACAATAATAAAAAGTATATAAACTCATGTGTATATATATATTAATATATGTGTTATTGTTCAGTTGCTCAGTCATATCTGACTCCTTGCAACACCTTGAACTGCAGCATGCCAGGCTCCTCTCTCCTCCACTATCTCCCAGTTTTCTCAAATTCATGTTCATTGAGTCAGTGATGCCATCCAACCATCTCATCCTGTCATCCCCTCCTCCTTCTGCCTTCAACTTTCCCAGCATAACGGTCTTTTCAAATGAGTTGGCTTTTTGCATCATGTGGCCAAAGTATTGGAGTTTCAGCATCAACCCTTCCAATGAATATTCATGGTTATATATATGGTTATATATACCATAATCTGAAAGCATCGATTCTTTGGCACTCAGCCTTCTTTTTGGTCCAACTCTCATATCCATACATGCCTACTGGAAAAACCCTAGCTTTGACCATACAGACATTTGTCGGCAAAGTGATGTCTTTACTTTTTGACATGCTGTCTAAGTTTGTCATAGCTTTCCTTCCAAGGAGCAGGTGTGTTCTAATTTATGGCTATAGTCACTATCCACAGTGATTTTGGAGACCAAGAAAGTAATATCTGTCACTGTTTCTACTTTTTCCCTTCTATTTGCCATGAAGTAATGGGGCCAGGTGGATCACAATAAACTGTGGAAAATTCTGAAAGAGATAGGAATACCAGACCACCTGACCTGCCTCTTGAAAAATTTGTATGCAGGTCAGGAAGCAACAGTTAGAACTGGGCATGGAACAACAGATTGGTTCCAAATAGGAACAAGGAGTACGTCAAGGCTGTATATTGTCACCCTATTTATTTAACTTATATGCAGAGTATATCATGAGAAATGCTGGACTGGAAGAAGCACAAGCTGGAATCAAGATTGCCGGGAGAAATATCAATAACCTCAGATACGCAGATGACACCACCCTTATGGCAGAAAGTAAAGAGGAACTAAAAAGCCTCTTGATGAAAGTGAAAGTGGAGAGTGAAAAACTTGGCTTAAAGCTCAACATTCAGAAAATGATCATGGCATCCAGTCCCATCACTTCATGGTCAATAGATGGGGAAACAGTGGAAACAGTGTCAGACTTTATTTTTTTGGTCTCCAAAATCACTGCAGATGGTGACTGCAGCCGTGAAATTAAAAGACGCTTACTCCTTGGAAGAAAACTTATGACCAACCTAGATAGCATATTGAAAAGCAGAGACATTACTTTGCCAAAAAAAGTCCGCAACCTAGATAGCATATTGAAAAGCAGAGACATTACTTTGCCAAAAAAAGTCCGTCTAGTCAAGGCTATTGTTTTTCCAGTGGTCATATATGAATGTGAGAGTTGGACTGTGAAGAAAGCTGAGCACCAAAAAATTGATGCTTTTGAGCTGTGGTGTTGGAGAAGACTCTTGAGAGTCCCTTGGACTGCAAGGAGATCCAACCAGTCCATTCTGAAGGAGATCAGCCCTGGGATTTCTTTGGAAGGAATGATGCTAAAGCTGAAACTCCAGTACTTTGGCCACCTCATGTGAAGAGTTGACTCATTGGAAAAGACTCTGATGCTGGGAGGGATTGGGGGCAGGAGAAGAAGGGGACAACAGAGGATGAGATGGCTGGATGGCATCACTGACTCGATGGACATGAGTCTGAGTGAACTCCGGGAGTTGGTGATGGACAGGAGGCCTGGCGTGCTGCGATTCATGGGGTCGCAAAGAATCACACACAACTGAGCAACTGAACTGAACTGAACTGAACTGAATGGGGCCAGATGCCATGTTCTTAGTTTTATGAATGTTGAATTTAAAGCCAGATGTTTTGCTCTCCTCTTTCACTTTAATCAAGAGGATCCAGCTTCTTTTCACTTTTGTCATTCGAGTGGTATCTGCACACCTGAGGTTGTTGATGTTTCTCCTGGCAGTCTTGATTCTAGCTTATTATACATCCAGCCCAACATTTCAAATTATGTACTCTGCATGTAAGTTAAATAAGCAGGATGATGATATACAGCCTTGTGGAACTCCTTTCCCAATTTAGAACCAGTCACTTGTTCCATGTTCTAATTGTTGCTTCTTGACCAGCAGCATACAGGTTTCTTTGGAAAGTGTATATATGTATACATATATATTGGAGAAGGAGATGGTAACCCACTCCAGTACTCTTGCCTGGAGAATCCCATGGATGGAGCAGCCTGGTGGGCTACAGTCCATGGGGTTGCAAAGAGTCGGACAGGACTGAGTGACTTCCCTTTCCCTTTATACATATACATATACATATACATATATATATATAATATACTCTACTAGATTAATTATATGTTATAATTATATATATATTATATGTATGTATTAATTATATATATATATATATTTAATCTAGTAGAGTAAGGGTAATAATACAGTCTTAAACAAGTATTATAAAATCATGGTGTTTTGCTAACCACACAGCTGAAATGAGATCAAGTATGGGATAAATGGGGATATATATAGATATAGATATAGATATAGATATATATAGACATGAATAATGTTCAACACCAAGCCTGCTTAGACTAAAAAAATCATGCAATATTGTTTTTCCCCAGATCTAGACAAAGTCTTTGGTGGGACACTGACATTTAACTCCCTTTTGTACAATATCACCAAGTGAACTGACTTTCCACATATACTTACTGTGATAGGCTGAAAGTATATATGTTTACTTTCTTAATAGAAAGAGGTACTTGCAAAGGAATTAATAAGGCACATGCAAAGAAAAAAGTCAAATGCTACAGCAGTAATTATAAATAATAAAAATAATAATCCATTAACCCACTCCCTGCCATTAATATGCATCATCTATTAAGAGGTACTCTAGTGGTAATTTTGTATTTCTAAGTGGTATTTAATGACTTTACACAGATCCTACTAACCATATGAAAGATGAGGATTTAACTCACATATAACTCTCTTCCACTCTTTCCTCTTTATTTCCAATTAAAAAAAAAAAAACTGCATTATTGTTCTAAATAGGAAAGATTCTCATTATAAATATTTTAAGTAGAAAAAAAAAAAAAACAGTCCGGGTTCAATGCATGAGACAGGGTGATCAGGGCTGATGCACTGGGATGACCCTGAGGGATGGGATGGGGAGGGAGGTGGGAAGGGGATTCAGGATGGGGAACACATGTACACCCATGGCTGATTCACATCAATGTATGGCAAAAGCCACTACAATATTGTAAAGTAGCCTCCAATTAAAATTAATTAATTAATTAAAAATATATATCTAATCATGCTGAATCTGATAACACATTCATCAATGTATCATTTTTATATTTTGAAAGAGATGGGTAATGAGAAAGGAAAAATATATAGATGTGCTCATAGAAAGATGATATCATTCTACTTAAAATTAAAGAAAAACAAACTGTGTTTAAGAAAAAGAAACTGATGATGATTTTCTTTTAAAAATTGCCCAAGATGACTATAACTTCATCTTAGAAGATGGATGTTACTTCCCAAACTTTGATATATCTTTTTCATTTAAATTTCATTTGTGAAAGTTCCATTTTCAATTAAATTTTTCGTCTAAAACTCCTTGAAGCAATTTTATGTTTCCTGTAATAGAAGATGGCTCCAGGGCTTGCCTGGTGGCTCAGTGGTAAGCAATCCTCTTTCCAGCGCAGGAGACATGGGTTTGATCCCTGATCTGTGAAGATCCCACATGCATGGAGCAATTAAGCCCGTGCTTGTCCTTGTGCTCAGTTGCGTCCAACTCCTTGTGACCCTCACAGACTGTAGCCCACTAGGCTTTTCTGTCCATGGGTTTTTCCAGGCAAGAATACTAGAGTGGGTTGGTGTTTCCTTCTCCAGGAATGAAGTCCATGTACCACAACTATTAAACCTATGCTCTAGAGCCTGTGATCTGCAACAAGAGAAGCCACTGCAATGAGAAGCCTGTGCCCCACAACTAGAGAGTAAGCCTGCTCACCACAACCAGAGGAAAACCCATTCATCAACGAAGACCCAGCACAGCCAACAATAAAAGTAAAGTAAACCAGAAAAATTTTATTTTGCTATTTGATTTTTAAAAAAATCACTTAGGTTTTTTTAACTACAAATTTAGAAAAAAAATTGGACCTAAATAAAATTACTTTTACACCCATTTGATAACCCTAATACTGACAGTAATTTAAAATTTCACACTTATACTTTAGTTCTCTAATTTTCGTCTTTGGGACCTGGCACCTATTTATTTAAACACATCTGTTCAAATAGGGGTTAGATGTCCCCATTTAAAAAATTAAAAAAAAAATAATTTAAAATAAAATGCCTTTGTTCTCTATTTGCTAAAGCAGTTTCATTGGCATTTGTTCATATTATTCATTTACAAAGGAAAAATTAGTTGTAAAAATTAAATGAGCAGTTATTTTCATGTGAAAAAGAATTAGAGAAAATACTTTAGTAGCATGATACTTTCTAAACACCTTAAACTTTACTTATTAACAAGAAAATATGTAGCTGTATTGTTAAAATGTCTTTATCATTTTTTAGAGCATTTACTAATCAATAACCATATTTGTGAGTGGCCTAA
The DNA here is from genome assembly GCF_029407905.1 of Bubalus kerabau. Lineage (NCBI taxonomy): Eukaryota > Metazoa > Chordata > Mammalia > Artiodactyla > Bovidae > Bubalus > Bubalus kerabau. Next base: position 94,437,258 of record NC_073625.1, read on the forward strand.
CTATGTAGTTCTACCTTTAAGAATATTCTATCATGATCTTGTCTAAAATTGTTTATTCATTGATTAGAGTTTCACATGGATGAGAATATTTCATCTCTTTTAATTATGAAATTTAATTAGCCACTAAATTAGCTATACACAAGCCATGCATCCCTGTTCAACATTTCCACCATCCATCCTTTCATTATTTGCTTGTCATTCCTAAATTTCTAAACTTACCATCAATTTTCTATTAAGACAATTCTCAAAGACTTTCTCTAGTCTATTGTACTCTTTCACCTTCATCTTTCCGTCTCCACTCCTTCTTGTTTGAAGATCTTTAAACCTAGTCTTTTCTGTTTAGAATACTCCCTTCTTTCAACCTGTTTTACCCAGCTAATTCCAATTCATACTTTGGAACGTTTTTTAAATATATTGCCTAAGAGAAACTCTCCCTGACATCCACTAAACTACAAGCTGAGAACTGTTATACATTCTCAGATTAACTTTCCTTCAAAACAGTTGTCAACATTTGAATAAATAATTTATTTTTATGGTTAGTATTTTCATTCATCTCTGGACTATTACTTTGTCTATCTTAGTGACAGATGAAAGTCTAATGCTAGTACATAGTAGATAAATCTTGTTCAATATAGAAGGAATCAGTTGGGATAGGGAGTGAGTAAGCCTATAGAAGAGGAATTTGGCAGTAAAGTTCAGGATAAAAGAATGGTTGTAAGTATTATTAATATAAGAAAACATAAAATACATACTGCGAGCATTGTAGGACTGTGTGGAATCAGAAATGGTGTCATTATTTTAGATTTTTATAAGTTGTATGTATGGTAATATTATGACTGTCACACTGTCAATTTTCAGTGCAAATCACATCACTGTAATCTTGTAATTAGACCTGTAATCCTGGATTAGACCTTAGAGATTCAGTATAACTTTATAACTTGATAAATAAGGATCCTCAGTCCAGAGAAAATAAATAATTCTCAATTTCTTAATGGATTTGTCAATAAAATAAACAAGCATGGATAATACATTGCTTACAAGATAAGCTGAAAATTGTATTTACAATATATAATGCTGTAATCAAGTGTTAATATTTTCATAAAATGATATAGTGGTAATAGTGCTATTAAATATTAGAGTTTGTATTTCCAAAACAGGTTTGCTTTTAAGTGGGTCTGCTCAAATTAATTTGAATATGTTTTTGGTCCTTGAGGTGAATTAATGTTTTAATATTTACTGTTACTGATTAACAATGACTTTAATGTAAATAATGACTACCTATCACTGACTTGATATATACATTTGTATTGATTTTTGTTGCCATTTTTCAGTTTAAATAAGTGAAAAATTTCATTTGTTTCTATTTCATGATGCAAACTGAGGGGAATATAGAAATAATAAGTATGGAGTATCTTCACATTTTTGAAGAAAATCATGTACAAAAAAGTAAATTACTTGCTATTTGGATGTTTATATGCTGAAATATATTATTTAAATGTGGACTCTCAAGACTATAATGTTTACTACTTTACTTTTCAGAGGCAGTGACCTTTTATTTTTCAAATTTGTTGAAATAATAGTAGGACTTGTTTGACTTTATAAAAGGTAAAATTCTTTGTTTTTTATTCAGTAATAAAGTCTTCTTTTATTGCCTATTCTGTTTCACAATAATAATTATTATAACTTTGAAATCCTCCTGGCATTTTTTAAGTAACAGAACGAATAAAACCATGTCAACTTTTTGTGTTTACTATAAAATTCTAGCACTTGAAAGTTGTTGATGAGGGACTATAAAGCTCAAAGTGTTTGTAATAGGAAAAATACAATCTAACTCTTAAGCAGTATTTCAAACATGACTTAGGACAATAGTGACAAAGTTACTAACTACCTCAATAGTAGTTATCCATAAGGAAAATATATATGTAACAATGACTAAAGATATATAAAGCCATTTGGGGTATAATATTCCAAGGCATGTACATTTTCTTCAGCGATGCTGCAGAAGAGATATGTTTATAATTTGTAAGTAAAAAAGGTTACCCGAGTTATTTGTAAATGATTTTGAATTGACAATTGTCTTAATATACTTTTTTAGTATAAGCCAATCATTTTCAAATTTACTGTAGCTGGATTCAACATATTTTAAAAGCTCTCCTGGTGATTCTGATAGGAATAGAGCTGAGAACCTCTGATTTAAATGGACATAATTTGTTTGCATTATCTATCATGGTGCTCATACATAGTTGTTGTTCAGTCGCTAAGTTGTATCCAACACTTTGCAACCCCAGGGACTGCAGCACATCAGGCTTCCCTGCTCTCTACTGGAATTTGCTAAAACTCATGTCCATTGAGTTGGTGATGCCATCCATCCATCTCATCTTCTGTCACTCCCTTCTTCTTCCCTCAATCTTTCCCAGCACAAGGATCTTTTCTAATGAGCTGGCTCTTTGCATCATGTGGCCAAAGTATTGGAGCTTTGGCTTCAGTATCAGTCCTTCCAATGAATATTCAGGGTTGATTTCCTTTATAAGCTGATAGTAACTATTCATGACTTGAGATCCCCAGGAGGCTTTAATGGTAAAGAAACTGCCTGCCAATGCTAGAGACATAGAAATGAGGGTTCCATCCCTGAGTCAGGAAGATCCCCTAGAGAAGGGCATGGCAACCCACTCCAGTATTCTTGCTGGGAGAATCCCATGGGCAGAGGAGACCTGTTGGCTACAGTCCATAGGGCCAAAAAGAGTTGGACACAACTGAAGTGACTTAGCACGCACATGCAGTCACACACAACTATTCATTATTAATGGCGATGATTGTAACAATTTTAATTTATGTTTGGTAACATCCTGGGTCATAATGCTTGGTGTGAGGATGTGTTCAGATTGGTCCTGTTTACAACTGTGGTTGCAAGGTGCAAATTTGGCTCTCAAATCCTACTAGTCCCTCTGAATGCAACCACTGGAACAATAAGCAATAGCTAAAATGCAGTGAAATATTTTTTATTAACAACTGTACAAGCACTCCATTTTGCCTTAGTATAGGATCTCTCACATAAGTCTTACCAGGCTCATAATATAGGGTGGGCTGCCGTCTATGGGGTCGCACAGAGTCGGACACAACTGAAGCGACTTAGCAGCAGCAACTTGTCCTTTAACTTGAGGTGACTTGAGTCTAGAGAGCAGATCCCAGTCTTCTTAATTAGATACATGGATAGGATGCATGAATGACTATCCTGGGAGAAAAATCCTGAGCCTAGAAGTCAGGATAATGTATGAGAGAGAAAGGGGGGGAGTGATGCTCCTTTCTTTGAAGAACAATATGATTTGTCCACTATTAAACCTGACTCAAAATGTGTGTTGGGCTTTGACTAACTTCTCAAAATTTCCTCCTATCAAGTGAGAACGACTTGTCAGCTCTGCATAAGAAGAGACCAATGAATATTCAAGGCTAACAGTTGGTTAAGCAGAACCTAATCATAGAAAAAGAAGAAATTATCTCACATTTTAGTTCTGCTGCTCCTGCTGCTAAGTCACTTGTCGTGTCTGACTTTGTGCGACCCCATAGACAGCAGCCCACCAGGCTCCCCAATCCCTGGGATTCTCCAGGCAACAGCACTGGAGTGGGTTGCCATTTCCTTCTCCAATGCATGAAAGTGAAAAGTGAAAGTGAAGTCGCTCAGTCATGTACGACTCTTCACGACACCATGGACTGCAGCCCACCAGGCTCCTCTGTCCATGGGATTTTCCAGGCAAGAGTACTGGAGTGGGGTGCCACTGCCTTCTCCTCATTTTAATTCTATTAATGCTTAATTGTTGTAGATTTTTGTTGCTTTGCAGACAATGTCAGAAACAAAAAATATACATATACAGTTTCAAATCCTAACTTTCCCACTGACTAAAATTCACCTTGAATAGAATTTTGATATATCTATTAATCCCCCCTTCCATTCATAAATTGGTTCCAATATTAGTCATAATGCAGGAATTTGATAAGAATCAAATAAGATAAATAGATTTCAAGAAGTGAGTCATACATTATTTATATGCATTAATAATAAAAGTGTTCTATAGTCAAATATGTTTGAGACACACTATCCTTTCTTCGGTATTTAACATATGTTTTAATAGGCATTGTAAATCATCAGAGGAGGATGTGGCAGGATTCTTTCCCCAAAATTATTTATACATATAACTTATTTTCCAAAGAACATCTCAGGGAATTAAAAATTTGTTGAAAAACTTTTGGAAAATATGGAGCTAGATATGATAAGTAGTGACTAAGAAAGCAGTTAATGTAATGAAATTTTTGTATTACATTATTTGTAACAATGAACATTTTGTGTTAACTATACTTTTTACATTATTTAATTGAAATCATTGAAATGGCCACATTTGTGTGGAATATATAAATTATGTGCACTGAATATTTCAGAAGAGAGCAGTGGGCAACACAGTTCTTCCAGGAAAGAGCAGTGGGGTATGAGACATAGGGATAAAAGTTCTATTCATCTGAAGGTCTCTTAATCTGAGCTTTGATAAAATTTACAAGAAAGGGGGAAAAGGGGGGCATGGTTTTTCATCCATCAAGGGCTTAGAAACAAGAGTTTTAAGAAAGGCCCAAGTTGATGTATGGCAGAAACCAACACAATTTTGTAAAACAATTATCCTTCAATTAAAAATAAATAAATTAAAAAAAAATAACTGTTAGAACACAAAAAAGAAAAGACTGGGTTAAAATTAAGGTAGAATTGAGCACAAAAGAAGGAAGGGAGGGAGGGAAGGATTAAGCAAGGAAGGAATAAAGAAAGGAAGGGAGGAGGTAGGAAAGAGGCTTGTTGGCTCATCTCTGGGATATAGGAGAATGATAATACGTTATGAATTAAGCAATTGAGGAGAATCAATAAAGCATTCCAGAGCCAATAAACCTCTTTTAAAATTCCCAGAAAATGTTTTCTCTTGAATTGAATGAATCTAGATTCTATTATTCTCTTTATATACACTATTTATTACTGGAAAATTCTTATCAGATCAGATCAGATCAGTCGCTCAGTCGTGTCCGACTCTTTTCGACCCCATGAATCGCAGCATGCCAGACCTCCCTGTCCATCACCAACTCCCGGAGTTCACTCAGACTCACGTCCATCGAGTCAGTGATGCCATCCAGCCATCTCATCCTCTGTCATCCCCTTTTCCTCCTGCCCCCAATCCCTCCCAGCATCAGAGTCTTTTCCAATGAGTCAACTCTTTGCATGAGGTGGCTAAAAGTACTGGAGCTTCAGCTTTAGCATCATTCCTTCCAAAAAATTCCCAGGGCTGATCTCCTTCAGAATGGACTGGTTGGATCTCCTTGCAGTCCCAGGGACTCTCAAGAGTCTTCTCCAACACCACAGTTCAAAAGCATCAATTCTTCGGCACTCAGCCTTCTTCACAGTCCAACTCTCACATCCATCCATGACCACAGGAAAAACCATAGCCTTGACTAGACGGACCTTTGTTGGCAAAGTAATGTCTCTGCTTTTGATGCCTAGATATGGAGAGAATTGGAGAATATTGTGGCTAAAAGGGCTGAAATTGCAAGAAGACCTCTTCCTACTGTGCTTGAGCAGTACCAGTTTTAGGTATAAAAATAATAACACTGATAATAGAAAAAGGACCCTCCATCAAAATGTCTAAGGTATGTTTCACAGCTGTCTTATATTCCACCTTCACTGAGAAACAGTTAACATCTTTGTTTCCCTTAGTTCAGTCCGGTTCGGTTCAGTCCCTCATCATATCTGACTCTGTGACCCCATGAATCGCAGCACGCCAGGCTTCCCTGTCTATCACCAACTCCTGGAGTTCACTCAGACTCACATCCATCGAGTCAGTGATGCCATCCAGCCATCTCGTCCTCTGTCGTCCCCTTCTCCTCCTGCCCCCAAATCCCTCCCAGCATCAGGGTCTTTTCCAATGAGTCAACTCTTCGCATGAGGTGGCCAAAGTATTGGAGTTTCAACTTCAGCATCAGTCCTTCCAATGGACACCCAGGACTGATCTCCTTTAGGATGGACTGGTTGGATTTTCTTGCAGTCCCAGGGACTCTCAAGAGTCTTCTCCAACACCACAGTTCAAAAGCATCAATTCTTTATCACTCAGCTTTCTTCACAGTCCAACTCTCACATCCACACATGACCACTGGAAAAACCATTACTGCTTATTATTTCTCATAAGCTAGGTATCAAAAAGTAGAATGATTCACTAGAACTTACTAATTTCTTAGTTCATCTGTTCTTCCACTTTTATACTAGAATGATAACTTTTTATCACCAAAATATAGTTTGGAATATTAGAGAGCTAAAAAAAAAAAAAAAAAATCACATGAATGTAAACTCTTATTTTAACCAAAATCTAGGTCAAAGAAAATAGACAATTGAGATCTGGCTTTAAAAACTGTGTCTTATTGTTATACAGCCCCATCTGCACTCTATTCTACTATGTGCTGCTGAGTGATTTCTCAATCCATTTCCCACTCCACTCTGTGTAACTTCAATGAGCATAATTTCAGATCTGTTACAAGTAGAGTGTTTTGATGAATAAAAAGATATTCTAAAGAGATGGGGAGAGGGAGGAAAACCTATGATCCACTTCAAGGAAAGTATGCCAAATACTATTTCAAGTGCTAGTATTTCTCATCCAGAAACCAATGTAAACTAAAATAGGGATAACGTTATTCATGTTCCATTTAATAAAGTTTCTTCATTCCACAAGGCAAGACACCCTAGATTTACATTTAGTTTTTCAGTAAGAGAAACTGCAGTATTGTGCAAGAGCAGGAAAAATACGATTTTATATTGTTCTCTTAAAAGTCTATGAGTTGTATTGCTGCTAATTGTCTGTTTATCCTCAGGAGTCAGGAACTAGAGCTTCCTGATGTGAGAAGCTGTGCATATACCAAGATTAACATAGGAAATGCTAAATAAAAAAAAAAAAAGCTTATTGTCCTAGAAAGGAAATTTAAAAGAAATACATGGCTTGTGCATTGGTGAATTTTAAAAATATTCTTAGAAACCCAACTGTATGAATATTTTCTGTATTAACTCAATATAACCTATATCTGTAAATCAAGATTGTTGTCAAAGGAAATGGAAATTCACACTGTCTGTAATATTTCTCATTGAAAGGAATGGGATTTCCAACAGTGAATTCTTGGATTGTATTACTAGGGTCTCTCACCTCAGAATGCTGCTGTTCTACCCACTGCTCCTTGAGAAAAGTGAGGCTTTGTAGAAGGAGGACGTCAAAGGGTGCTCTGTGTCTCGACTCAGTCCTGTGGGACAGCCCCATTTCTTTTTCTTCAACCTCACTTCAATTTGCTTGCTTCTTTGAGAATGATCTCTCACTAATAAGATTCTTCTTTAGCTGCAATAAATTTAAAACAGTTTTCGTTAGTCCTGTGTTGAGAGTTCAATTTCATGTTCTGACTCAGAATTAAAGAATTAGTAGGAGAGAAATCTTTGCTCTGCATTTTCTAACTCCGATAACCTCTTTCCTTCTGAAATGCAATTAGCTCTTCCAGTTTAATAATCTTGGCTCCTCTTGGTATTTGCCTGCCTAAATATTTTCAATTATGGATCTATTTGTAATGACACCCACTGGTGATGTTCTTTGATATTTTTCCCCATAGACAGTTCTACCATATACCCTATGGACAGACCTAGAGGGCACACATTTGCTGACCCATTCCATGAAACTCTTCCTTAAATTTGCTTTTATAATTGCAGGTCCTGTTGCATGAAGTAGCTTCCACAAGGCATTACACATAATGCGTATGATAGTTTTTCACTCATTGCTTCTTCATTTCAAATCCACTTAGCATTGCAAAGAAGGATCTCAACTAGTTGAACGCTTTTCTCTGTTAGCTGTCAAGGTATAAAGCTTTGTCAGTAGTGGGTGACAGAGATAAATACAGGAATCATAGCTTTTCATTCATGGTTCTAATGTTTTCCTCGCAGGCTCCTGCAGTATATTAGGCTTTGGCAGTATCCACTCCCAGCATGTGGATAGTTTCCTAGTGCCTGGCATTGCAGCACGAATAGTTTCTTTAGCAAGTGGATTCTGTGTGGGAGAGTGGTTTCTCCAGTGCCCTACTCCTGCTGCCAGGCAGCTTCTACAGTACCCAGTTCCCTTAGACATGCAGTAAGCAGCATCTGGTGACCAGGATTTCATTTCAGCAGTTCCATAGGAGAATGCCTTTGATGTGACATGCATCTAGGTTTGGGCTTTCCTAATAGCTCAGTTGGTAAAGAATTCACCTGTAATGCAGTAGACCCTGGTTCAATTCCTGGCTTGAGAAGATCCACTGGATAAAGGATAGGCTACCCACTCCACTATTACTGGACTTCCCTTGTGGCTCAGCTGGTATAGAATCCACCTGCAATGCAGGAGACCTGGGTTTGATCTCTGGGTTAGGACAATCCTCTGGAGAAGGGAAAGGCTACCCACTCCAGTATTCTGGCCTGGAGATTTCCATGTACTGTATAGTCCATGGGGTCACAAAGAGATGGACATGACTGAGTGACTTTCACTGTTCACTCACTGCTTCTAGATGCCACAGAAACCTAGAAGGCAAATTTCAAGAAAGTTCCACTGATGCAGCAATTCTGCTGCTTCTCTTCCATCCAGTGAGGAATAGCCATTCATTCATCAACAAGATCTGGATGTCAGCCCTGGAGAAAGGAAGGTCTCTTCTTTAGGTGTCCTATCTTATCTGAATGGGTACTGTCTACCTTTTCTATCTGGTATTACATTCTTTAGAGTTCTCAGTTACTTATTCCTAGTCATGATGGTTAATTTTGTGTGTCAAACTATCTAGAATATGCTGACCAGTTGTTTGTCAAACACTGCTCTAGACATAGCTATAGAAGTATTTTTGGATACAATTGGCATTTATAATTAGTTGCCTTTAAGCAAAGCAGATTGTTCTCCATAAGGTGGTGGGCCTCACCCAATCAGTTGACAGCTTTAAGGCAAGAAGACAGATGATTCCTAAATAAGAAGAAATTCTAAGAAGTGTTCAGTCTTTGGACTCAAAACTGCAACATAAACTCTGACCTGAATATTCAGCCTGCTGGCTTGCCCTATAGATATTGAATTTGGCAGCCTCCACAATCTGATGATCCAATTCCTTAAAACAAATCTTTCACTGTTTTCATCTCTATGGCCTATTGATTCTGTTTTCTGGAGAATCATGGCTAATACACTAGGCAATCCCTCATTAATCAAATCCCTTCTTAGTGTTAATTATCTCAAATTAAAGCTTCTCTACAATTGTCATTGTGCTTTTTTTTTTCCTCTCCTGATTGGACACAGCTAATCCAATGCTCTTGCAAAATCGACTGACTGCATATATGACTGCAAAATGAGAGAAGTTTATGGTAATAGAGTTGGGATGACATCATCCAGTACGTGGAGGTATTTCACAAGTTTCTTTTTGTCTATCCCTGATTATGCCATTCTAGCCCTCTGGTCATCTTGTTTTGAGATAAGGTGGGTAGGTACAGGCAACAGGAAACCAAAGTCATTATCTAAAACAATCATGGTTACACATATACTTTAAACATAGAATTGGAGTTAAATGGCTATTGGTTTTGGCAAATATCATTTTACTGATTTTTACTGTGAATATATTTGAAACAAAACAGAAAAGATAAAGAATAACAATCATTCTCTAATTACAGACAACATATATTCTAATATTGTAGATAAACAGAATTATCAGAAGTGATAGAGTAAGAAAAACAGCTCATAATTATAAACAAACATAGAAGAGCTTGCGATTGGAAACAAAAATGAACAGAAAATGTCTTATTTTTTTCCCAATTTTCAAAGAGGTAATTCTATGGGAAAAGCAACTTAGAGAGTCACCTTATTATTTTCGATCTCTATTAATATACCTCCAGTAACCAAATATTTGGGAATCATTTGTTTAATCACCTCTCTTAAGTTGCTGCATCTAATAATTCACCAAGTTTAATACCCGTTAGCACAAAATATTTGAATTTATTTAAAATAAATTCCATTCTCTTTAATTGGTACACATGCTAAATTAACCTTTAAACTATTATCATTAGCTAATGTATTTATGTACAATATCCACGAATTATTAGTATTGGTTAACTATCATTACTGCATTGGTTCCATAATAGCTTCCTAGATTTTATCATTGCCTCCTTCAGTCCAATCACGTCAACGGATATTTGAAAATATCACTTTCCAATTTTAAACTCATTGATAACAGATCTGAAAATAAAAATTGAAGTCTTTAACACAAACTCAAACAAAAGCAAAAATAACATCAAAAAGTAACATTTACTGTGCTTTTATCTTAAGCCATGTACTAAGTACTTGCATAAATCCTAAGTACTCTACATATATTAAATAATTTATATTTCATAGCAGCCCTATGCTTAATATTATGTAGTTTTTATCATCTCCCTCATCTTCATGATGTCATAAATGCACAAAACAGGCACAAGAAGATTAAAGAATTTGCCCAAATATTCAATGTTACTGTCAGAATTCCAACACAGGCTTACCCCAGAACTGCCACTATTAATTTACATGCTTTATCCAGATTGTTTCTCAGCACAATTCTGCATAGGCACCTAATGCAGCTCTCCCATCTTCCTATGCTCTAACCACACTGGTATTTTAAATATTTCTACAATGTGTAAAACTTCTTTTCCTTTTCAGGCTTTCCCAGATTCTGTTTCATTTTTCTCGTATGCCATTCCTCCCACTGTCCATATGATTATTTATACTCATCCTTCAGGAATAAATTTAAATGTCACTCCTCTGGAAACTTACAGGATCACTGCCCAATCTATAAAAAGATCCTATAAGTTACTCTACAATAGAACCTATAATTTTTAATGTATTGCACTTATGATTAAAAGTATATATTTATATTGCACTTGATTAATTTCTCTCACCTCAAGTAAAAATGTGTAAGGATGAGGATGGAATCTGTTTGCACTAAAGGGTTTCCAGTGCTAAGCAATAAACAGTTTATGGATGACTATGAGGTGTGGAGGCAGATCTCTTTATAGGAAGCTAAAGTGTTTCCCATCTGGCAGCTTCTGTTATTTCTGAATACAGGATCTTTTTTCTGTGATGAATAGAAAAGAGTTGGATATGTGAGAAGCATGATAAAGTTTAATACACTGTTGCATATAAGGTGAAGAATGAATACATGGTGCTAACAATCTGTCTCATGGTATAACTGATTTTGTTTGTTTGTTTGTTTTAACTATCATTCACTTTGGTGAGATGAGAGAAGAAAGCAAGACAGCAGGTATTTGGGTTTAGTCATATCTGGGTTTTGGAAAAACGGTTAAAATGAGAAGACAGAAGTCAAGAAGCAATACTGAACTAGGAGCATTAGAAGTGATGCTGTACCTTAGGGTGGAATGCAAATGTTAAGACCAGCTAATGTTCCAGTCATGTTTGAAACAGTTGTAATTAGAGTGGTTAGGCAAACAAGCAAGAAAGAGGAATGTTGTGATAAGAGTGGAATATCTGAGCTCATGGAATCAGTGAAGTTCTATTGGAAGCAGGTGGCTGAAGTCTAATAGAGATTGTTGTTGGAAAGAAAGATGTTGGAGAACTAGAGGCTGGTGTGCATGGCTGAGTGGTCCATGTTGAGGTTGAAACACCCCACGATGAAAAGAGAAGTTGAGATGGTGATAAAAACTATGAGGTAAAATAAACTTTCTGGTTTTACAAAAGGCAGAGGAACCAGAGATCAAATTGCCAGCATCTGCTGGATCATGGAAAAAGGAAGACATTTCCAGAAAAACATCTACTTCTGCTTTATTAACTATGCCAAAGCCTTTGACTGTGTGGATCACAATAAACTGTGGAAAATTCTGAAAGAGATGGGAATACCAGACCACCTGACCTGCCTCTTGAGAAACCTGTATGCAGGTCAGGAAGCAAGAGTTAGAACTGGACATGGAACAACAGACTGGTTCCAAATAGGAAAAGGAGTATGTCAAGGCTGTATATTGTCACCCTGCTTATTTAACTTATATGCAGAGTACATCATGAGAAACACTGGGCTGGAAGAAGCACAAGCTGGAAATATCAATAACCTCAGATATGCAAATGACACCACCCTTATGGCCGAAAGTAAAGAGGAACTAAAAAGCCTCTTGAGGAAAGTGAAAGAGGAGAGTGAAAAATTTGGCTTAAAACTCAACATTCAGAAAATGAAGATCATGGCATCTGGTCCCATCACTTAATGGGAAATAGATGGGGAAACAGTGGAAACAGTGTCAGACTTTATTTTCTTGGGCTCCAAAATCACTGCAGATGGTGACTGCAGCCATGAAATTAAAAGACGCTTCCTCCTTGAAAGGAAAGTTATGACCGACCTAGACAGTATATTAAAAAGCAGAGACATTACTTTGTCAACAAAGGTCCATCTAGTCAAGGCTTTGGTTCTTCCAGTGGTCATGTATGGATGTAAAAGTTGGACTATAAAGAAAGCTGAGCACTGAAGAATTGATGCTTTTGAACTGTGGTGCTGGAGAAGACTCTTGAAAGTTCCTTGGACTACAAGGAGATCCAACCAGTCCATCCTAAAGAAGGTTATCCTGGGTGTTCACTGGAAGGACTGATGTTGAGGCTGAAACTCCAATAGTTTGGCCACCTCATGAGAAGAGTTGACTCATTTGAAAAGACCCTCACGCTGGGAAATATTGAGGGCAGGAGAAGGGGATGACAGAGGATGAGATGTTGGATGGCATCACTGACTCAATGGACATGGGTTTGGGTGGACTCCGGGAGTTGGTGATGGACAGGGAGGCCTGCTGTGCTGCAGTACTTGGTGTCATAAAGAATCGGATATGACTAAGCAACTGAACTGAACTGAACTGAGCCTCCCAGTTTATCAGTATACATATGTTATTTATATATGTATATAATATATATATTTAATATATGTATATAAAATTAATTGGAGAATGAAATGGCAACCCACTCCAATATTCTTGTCTGGGAAATCGCATTGACAGAGGAGTCTGGCTGGTTACAGTCTATGCAGCTGCAAATAGTTGGATATGATTTAGCAACTAAATCAACAACATGTATAGTTAATGGAAAAAACAAACATGTTAATTTTGAATATTTCCATATGAGATAAATTTTAGTATAATCTATTGATGGTAAAACTAATTTTTTAAGGAATTATTGAAATCCATAATAAAATTATTTATTTTAGCATATTTTCAGAAATCTACACAACAAAAATAAAGAAAATAGAGCTGATCATTTGTTTTGAGATAAGATAGCTACCTATACAATAAATTTGTTTGTCTAATACGTCCTTGGAATTAGAGCTGAGTATGAATAGGATGATTTATTTTTCTTGTACAGCCACTTGGGAAAACAATTTGAGAGATTCTTATGAAGTTAATCAAACATTTGCCATACAAACTAACAATCCCTTTCATAGAAATTTTTCAAACAAACAAACAAAAAAATTATGTTTTTCAAAAGCAGATTATGAATGCTTGTAGAGGTTACATTAATGTTTATCTCAAATTAGAAATAACCCAGATGTCTCCTGAAAGGAACCAGAATAAGTAAGCCCCAAATATGTCACTTTGGCATCTGGACCATTTTGAGTTGAAGGCAATCAAGAGCCAGGAAACTCAACATAAAAAAAAAAGAAAGAAAAAAAAAGAAGACAAATTATTTCTACCTTAGCCACCTAAAAGGAATTTAGACAGGGTCCTGGCTCCTTCAGAGTGACAGCTATTACCAGAGATAGTATCATATGAGTGACCTATCCATATGGCAGTGCAACATCTAACTACTAAACATATCTCTTTCTTTTTGTCCTGCAAATTACCTCCCTCCCCTTTGAAGACTTAGGCCTTCAAACCATTTCTTAGCTCAGGAAAGTTTATAAGCCTCAATTGCTCAACTTGCCCTTGTGCCTCATATACTTATGGGGCTACTATGCATACATAATTAAATTTGTTTTTCACCTGTTAAACTTACTTGACAGTCCCTTGGGTAGCAAGGAGATCAAATCGGTCAAGCCTAAAGTAAATCAACCCTGAATATTCATTGGAAGGACTGACACTGAAACTGAAGTTCCAATACTTTGGGCACCTGATGGGAAGAGCCGATTCATTGGAAAAGACCCTGGGAAAGAATGAAGGCAGGATGGCATCACCGACTCAATGGATATGAGTTTGAACAAACTCCAGGAGATGATGAAGGATAGGTAAGCCTGGAATGCTGCAGTCCCTTGGGTCACAAAGAATCAGATAGGACTTAGTAACTAATAACAACAACAAATGGCAATTTAATTAATGGACCAGCCCAAAGAAACTAGGAGGTTAGAGGAAAAATTTTTATCTCTTCTACCCTCATTAAGGAAGGATAAACAAACCACTACAGCCATAGGAAAAATTCTACTCAGTAATAAAAAAGTAGCAATCTTAATTTGTATAATAACATGAATAAAATTTAAATGAATTATGCTAAGTGTAAGAAGCCAAATTTAGAAAGTTAGATACTGTATGATTGTATTTATATGACATTTTTCAAAGGCAAAACATAGGTAGTAGTAGTTCCCATAGGATGGAGATTCATTCTGGGGATAGGATGAATTATTGAGTATACAGCAGCACACAGAATTTTTAAATTGATGGAAATACTGTGTATATTATGGTAATAATCACAAGCATCAAGTTTGTCAATACTAGCAGAAATACATGCTAAAAGAGAATATTACTGTATATAAATTATGCCTGGATATTTTTTCTCATTCATTTTTATTCTGTATATTAAGCAAAGCACACTGATAATGCTATTTTGAAGAAGCAGTATCACTCCTGATAAGTATTTATGAATAGTTTAGAAGATCATCCACTTTAAAAAATGCAGATTGTGCCATGGTTTGGTGAATGGAAGGTCTTTATTCTTTCATCTTATACTCGTACACATGTGCATGGCTAGTTGCTTCAGTCATGTCCAACTTTTTGTGAACCTGTGGACTGGAGCCTGTCAGGCTCCTCTGTCCATGGAATTCTCCAGGCAAGAATAATGGAGTGGGATGCCATGCTCTCCTCCAGGGCATCTTCGAAATCCAGTGGTCAAACCTAATCCCTTATGTCTCCTACATTGGCAGGCAGATTCTTGACCACTACTGCCACTTGAGAAGCCCTATTTTATACTCAGAAATATTTAATTTCTAGCATGTATATTATGAAAAATAATATAAAATATTTATCTATTTGGTGTTATGACATCTAAAAGTTACATTAGATAAAATTATATTTTAACTATGATAGAGGTCGGAGAAGGCAATGGCACCCCACTCTAGTACTCTTGCCTGGAAAATCCCATGGACGAAGGAGCCTGGTGGGCTGCAATCCATGCAGTCGCTAAAAGTCGGACACGACTTACGACTTCACTTTCACTTTTCACTTTCATGCATTGGAGAAGGAAATGGCAACCCACTCCAGTGGGGTGGGGTCGCACAGAGTTGGACACGACTGAAGTGACTTAGCAGTAGCATGATAGAGGTAACTGTTATGTTTGTTAGATAGTTAAAGTAGGAAAAAGGAGTCCAAATGGTGGTGACTAAAAGACAAAAGGAAAAGCCCAAGAAAAGGGAATAAAGGAAAAATCACTGGAACCGAGTGAGAACCTCAGGCAAAACAAACAGGCCCCCTTCCTGGCTAGCCCTAATTTGCATAGTGCAGGCTCAGAGGGAGGAAACAAAACATATAAAAAGAGGGAACCAAGACAGATTGAGGCCTACCCTTTGGGGTCAGCCTGCCCTCATGCCTTGAGAGTGTACTATCCTTTGTCTGCTGAATAAAACTCTCAGCTGTAATCAAGCTGTAACACTGACCCACCATTTCAAATCTTTGTTGCGACGAGATAGAACTGAGGAAATTATAAACTCTCCCGACATATCTATCCATAGTGTCTAGTCATCCAGGCACTTCAAAAAATATTAAAGAATATTTACAATTAAAACATACTAAGCAATATTAAATTGAAAACCTAATTTAAGATACACAAAAAAACCTACTTCTATTTCTATGACTGTAACAAATAACTTTTTAAAACGTTATACAGTCATTCTTATCCTTTGCTTTCAATCTTATCCTACAAGAAAAGTATGCAGACAAAAGGTAAAAATCTTTTTGTTGCCATCTCAATTTGCTGCACAGGGTTCACTCATCCTGCTTTGAGGGAGTGACACAAATTAAGCATGATTGTGGTATGTTAGTCTTATAATTAGTGCTTTCTAAATCTATTCACAGGAGCCAACCACCTAGTGTTCTTAGTCACATCTGATCTACAAAGCAAGAAATTTGCATGTGGTAAATGGCAGCACTTTCCAAAAAGCAGTTAATTATTAAGGGGGAAAAAGCCTGTTGGCATTTATTGTTCATAGCACAAGAGAAAGGTATTAATATGGCTGTAATATTCAATTCCAAAAGAATTTCTTCACAGTTTAACACAGATTAATGCATAAATTCCATTTAGTGTTTCTATACATTTCTGTTAAAGACAAGTGCTATTCTTATACAAAACGACGAAATTTTTATGCTGAAAATACAGGTCAGGTAACATTTTGATGTACAAAGAGGCAATCAATGATTTAAAAGTACAGATTTGTTATGCTACAGAAAAATAAGAGAATTTCTATGCTGGTTATTAACTGAAAAGTTAGGCTGTCTGTAGTACGTCTGTCTCTAGTCACCTAAGAAGAAATGGTCATCATGAGGCTCTTAACCTTTGAGAGGAGAGAAAAGGCCATTCCAGAAGCCTAGACAAGCCATCTTTGTGTCAATAGCAGGAATTGAAACAAATGGAAGACTCATCACCAGCCTATTATCCGTGAATAACATCAAGGGCATCAGGCAATCTGTACTAAAGCAAGTAAGGCAATTGTTAGTCCATTGATTTTTGTAAAATTAAACTGGTAAAAGATAGGAGCATGAATAGTCACTGTAATTGGAAGAAGTAAGGTCCTCTGTTAACAATAAGTGATATCTTGAGACAAAAATGAAAATTGGATTAATTTTTGCTTTCCCAAATCTCAGACGTTGGTTCATATTCATTGCACTATTATCAAGTCAATTTTTTTTTCTTTCCTAATTGCTTATTGTTTATTCTCTCCTTCACTGTCTCCTTCTTTTCTGTTATCTTTAATTATTCCCAATTCCTTTCCCCACCCAAATCCTTACATTCTTCAGGAAGTAGTATACTTGGGCAGTTTTTAAGATAAGCCACACTGTGAATCTGACTTATGGATAAAATCAAGAACATTATAAATAAATCTTGGCTCCAAATGAAGGATTTACATATTGAGACTAGAGTGGACACAAAGAAAGAAAATGGTAGAGATTGCCAAACCACATGACTGTAGACACTAATCAGCCTTAAAAGGAAGTATCCTTTAAAATCAAGATGCCCTTCCTTCTCTAAAAGGCTTCTTAACAACGAAATTCAACTAAGTAAATTTGAAGACTTATATGCTTTATTAAACAAATCATGAATTGGGCAATATCACATCTAGCACAGAGAAAGGAGTTCCAAAGAATTACAGAAAAAGGAAAGGTTTTCAAAGACAGAGGAAGTCATAAAAAAAAAAAAAAAAGATTATTTTCAGGCTATGTCACCTTGTTTTGGAGACTGTTGAGTTAAAAAAGATGCACAACATAAGAGTTGGGAGTTAAATTTTATGTGGGGCAAAATGAGGACTGCAGCCCAGGAGCTAGCACCTCAGGTAGCTCTGAGAAACTGCTCCAAAGAGGTAGTGGGGAAAGGTCAATCTATGTGATTTTGGTGAAGGTGAATTGCTCAGTGCAACTAAGTAATTATCATTGTGTTAGTCACAAGAGGCAGATATCACCTTGAAGGGATTTAATGAGTTTCTAGATAAAAAGAGATGCAAGGATTGGGATTGTGAAAACAGTCATTGAAAATATCTAACTATCTAAAGACATGTTTCATTAGTTTCCCTGGAGCACAGAGTGCCTCACTCTCCACCCTGAACTCACTTCAGAGTGTGTTGAAGGTTAACAGCTGCAGCAGCAAAAGAGAGCAGTTGCCTTTGGGGAGGATGAATTTGTAGTTCACAAGATCAAAAGAGTCCATTAGGTGGATTACCTCACTGGTGCTGACAAAGAAATTTTAGACTTACTGGTTAAGAGTACATTCTTGCTGCTGCTGCTGCTAAGTCGCTTCAGTTGTGTCCCACTCTGTGCGACCCCATAGACAGAAGCCCATCAGGCTCCCCTGTCCCTGGGATTCTCCAGGCAAGAACATTGGAGTGGGTTTCCATTTCCTTCTCCAATGCATGAAAGTGAAAAGTGAAAGTGAAGTTCCTCAGTCGTGTCCAACTCTTAGCGACCCCTTGGACTGACTGCAGCCTACCAGGTTCCTCCAGCCATGGGATTTTCCAGGCAAGAGTACTGGAGTTGGTTGCCATTGCCTTCTCCAAGAGTACATTCTTGGCTAAGGGTAAAACTACAATTAGGTTAGGGATTAAGTTGATTTAATGACAGGGACTCAGCACTTCAGTTCAGTTCAGTTCATATGCTCAGTCACGTCCGACTCATTGCGACCCCATGAAGTGCAGCACGCCAGGCCTTCCTGTCTATACCAACTCCCGGAGTTCACTCAAACTCACGTCCATCGAGTCAGTGATGCCATCCAGCCATCTCATCCTCTGTCGTCCCCTTCTCCTCCTGCCCCCAATCCCTCCCAGCATCTGAGTCTTTTCCAATGAGTCAACTCTTCAAATGAGGTGGCCAAAGTACTGCAGTTTCAGTGTTAGCATCATTCCTTCCAAAGAACACCCAGGAGTGATATCCTTTGGAATGGACTGGTTGGATCTTGCAGTACAAAGGACTCTCAAGAGACTTCTCCAACACCACAGTTCAAAAGCATTAATTCTTCGGCACTCAGCTTTCTTCACAGTCCAACTCTCACATCCATACATGACTACTGGAAAAATCATAGCCTTGACAAGACAGACCTTTGTAGGCAAAGTAATGTTTATGCTTTTGAATATGCTATCTAGGTTGATCATAACTTTCCTTCCAAGGAGTAACCGTCTTTTAATTTCATGGCTGCAGTCACCATCTGCAATTATTTTGGAGCCCAAAAAATAAAGTCTGATACTTTTTCCACTGTTTCCCCATCTATTTTCCATGAAGTGATGGGACCAGATGCCATGATCTTTGTTTTCTGAGCATTGAGCTTTAGGCCAACTTTTTCACTCTTCTCTTTCACTTTCCTCAAGAGGCTTTTTAGTTCCTCTTCACTTTCTGCCATAAGGGTGGTGTCATCTGCATATCTGAGATTATTGATATTTCTCTCAGCAATCTTGATTCCAGATTGTGGTTCATCCAGCCTAGCATTTCTCATGATGTACTCTGCATATAAGTTAAATAAGCAGGGTGAAAATATACAGCCTTGACATACTCCTTTTCCTATTTGGAACCAGTCTGTTGTTCCATGTCCAGTTCTAACTCTTGCTTCCTGACCTGCATACAGGTTTCTCAAGAGGCAGGTCAGGTGGTCTGGTATTCCCATCTCTTTCAGAATTTTCCACAGTTTATTGTGATCCAGTCAAAGGCTTTGGCAGAGTCAGTAAAGCAGAAATGGATGTTTTTCTGGAACTCTGTTGCTTTTTCCATGATCCAGCAGATGTTGGCAATTGCATCTCTGGTTCCTCTGCCTTTTCTAAAACCAGCTTGAACATCTGGAAGTTCACGGTTCAAGTATTGCTGAAGCCTGGCTTGGAGAATTTTGAGCATTACTTTAATAGCGGCTGAGATGAGTGCAATTGTGCGGTAGTTTGAGCATTCTTTGGCATTGCCTTTCTTTGGGATTGGAATGAAAACTGAACTTTCCCAGCCCTATGGCCACTGCCGAGTTTTTCAAATTTCCTGGCATATTGAGTGCAGCACTTTCACAGCATCATCTTTCAGGATTTGAAATAGCTCAACTGCAATTCTATCACCTCCACTAGCTTTGTTCGTAGTGATGCTTTCTAAGGCCCACTTGACTTCACATTCCAGGATGTCTGGCTCTAGGTCAGTGATCACACCATCGTGATTATCTGGGTCATGAAGATCTTTTTTGTACAGTTCTGTGTATTCTTGCCACCTCTTCTCAATATCTTCTGCTTCTGTTAGGTCCATACCATTTCTGTCCTTTATCGAACCTATCTTTGCATGAAATGTTCCCTTGGTATCTCTAATTTTCTTGAAGAGATCTCTAGTCTTTCCCATTTTGTTGTTTTCCTCTATTTCTTTGCATTGATCACTGAGGAAGGCTTTCTTATCTCTTCTTGCTATTCTTTGGAACTCTGCATTCAGATGCTTATATCTTTCCTTTTCTCCTTTGCTTTTCACTTCTCTTCTTTCAACAGCTATTTGTAAGGCCTCCCCAGACAGTCATTTTGCTTTTTTTGCATTTCTTTTCCATGGGGATGGTCTTGATCCCTGTCTCCTGTACAATGTCACGAACCTCCATCCATAGTTTATCAGGCATTATATCTATCAGATCTAGTCCCTTAAATCTATTTCTCACTTCCACTGTATAATCATAAGGAATTTGATTTAGGTCATTCCTGAATTTAGGTCTAGTCGTTTTCCCTACTTTCTTCAATTTAAGTGTGAATTTGGCAATAAGGACTTCATGATCTGAGCCACAGTCAGCTCCTTGTCTTGTTTTTGCTGACTGTATATAGCTTCTCCATCTTTGTCTGCAAAGAATATAATCAATCTTATTTCAGTGTTGACCATCTGGTGATGTCCATGTATAGAGTCTTCTCTTGAATTGTTGGAAGAGGGTGTTTGCTATGACCAGTGTGTTCTTTGGCAAAATGCTATTAGCTTTTGCCCTTCTTCTTTCCGTATTCCAAGGCCAAATTTGCCTCTAACTTCAGGTTTTTCTTGACTTCTTACTTTTGCATTCCAGTCCCCTATAATGAAAAGGACATCTTTTTGGGGTGTTAGTTCTAAAAGGTCTTGTAGGTCTTCATAGAACCATTCAACTTCAGCTTCTTCAGCATTACTGGTTGGGGCATAGACTTGGTACTGTGATATTGAATGGTTTGCCTTGTAAACGAACAGAGATCATTCTGTCATTTTTGAGATTGCATCCAAGTACCGCATTTCGGACTGTTTTGTTGACCATGATGGCTACTCCATTTCTTCTAAGGGATTCCTGCCTGCAGTAGTAGATATAATGGTCATCTGAGTTAAAGTCACCCATTCCAGTCCATTTTAGTTCACTGATTCCTAGAATGTTGATGTTCACTCTTGCCATCTCCTGTTTGACCACTTCCAATTTGCCTTTATTCACGAACCTAACATTCCAGGTTCCTATGCAATATCACTCTTTACAGCATTGGACCTTGCTTATATCACCAGTCACATCCATAACTGGGTATTGTTTTTATATTTTGGGCCTGTTGTTTCTTTTCTTAACACTTTTTTGTGACAGTGCTTTAAAAGCTTATTTAAATGTAGGAAGAAATATAAAATGTTTAGTTACTAATATTAGTAATATGCCCCCTACTGCTAGCTAGATGTGTTGTTTTCTCTTCCTTTTAATCATGCATCATTTACACATTTTTCTACACTGTAATTTCAGCCAATGTGTAAATAAGAGCAATGGAAAGTAGTGCCTGTCTTATTTTCTTTTATTATCTTTGAAACCATTTTAAAACAGAAATAAATAAAAAGCAAATTCAGAGTAAATGTATTTTCAAGAAGATATATTCAGTTTAAAACCTATAAATTTGTAAAATAGGGATAATATCTAACTAAACTGCTACTGAGACTGAGCAGGGACTTGTGGGTCTCCCAGGCATAAAAGCCTTTTCCCTGAGATCCAAAAGGTGGATTCCCTTGATTCCTTGCTAATCAAGGAAGAAACTACCTGAGGTGAGATAAGGGACCAGAGGAACTCATCAAGATTAAGAAACCTGCCCATCGGAGATTAAGAGATTGCAAGACCTGCTCACAATATTAGAGACCCTATCTTTGAACCACTCTTATAAAACCCTTCATCAAATCCTCTGGGGTTAAAACACATAATTTTTCAAGGCAGAAGCCTGGTGTGTCTCCTTTTGCCAGGCAAAGCAAATAAGCTATACTTTTTCTACATCACCCACAACTCTATTTCCAGGATTTGATTCATCACTGGTGTACAGAGAGGCCAAGTTTTCTGTAACACTGTTATACAGATTAGGGCTTTCCTGATAGCTCAGCTGGTAATGAATCTGCCTGCAATAGAGGAGACCCTCATTTGGGAAGATCTCCTTGAGAAGGGATAGGCTACTCATGCCAGTATTCTTGGGCTTCCCTGGTGGCTCAGACTGTAATCTGCCTGCATGAGGGAGACCTGGCTTCGATGCCTGGGTCGGGAAGATCCCCTGGAGAAGAGCATGGCAACTTACTTCAGTATTCTTGCCTGGAGAATCCCCATGGACAGTGGAGCCTGGTGGGCTGTAGTCAATGGGGTCGCAAAGAGTCAGACAGGACTGAGTGACTAAACACATTATGTGGATTGCATAGGATTTTTAAACTTTTCCAGATACATAGGAGGTGCTGTACACAAATTGATCAATAATAATTACATTTTATAAATGCAATACAAACCTATAGCTATTC
Source organism: Bubalus kerabau (assembly GCF_029407905.1). Taxonomy (NCBI): domain Eukaryota; kingdom Metazoa; phylum Chordata; class Mammalia; order Artiodactyla; family Bovidae; genus Bubalus; species Bubalus kerabau. The sequence continues at coordinate 94,459,966 of NC_073625.1, forward strand.
AATATATTTTATACATTTGCATAAGAAACGTTTTGTTACATTTCTAGACAGATTTCCACAATTTCAAGTGTATTTTCTAAGCATTAAAAATATATTTCTTTCAAAATGAGTTAGAAAGTTTAACTTTTTTTCCAATACTGTGAAATACACACACACATATATACAGAATGCAAGTTCTGGAGAAAAGTATTTCTTTATATGTCTTTTATAATTATGTAAAAAGAGTAAGCAAAATGTACAATAAAGGAAACTTCACCTGGTTAAAAAATCTAGAAATACTTATATCTCTAAAGTAAAGAACATTTGGAATTCTTTCTTTATAATATGAATCATCTTGTTTACCTATTGCTTTTTTCCAACACTGAACCAGATAATCATGATGGAGTGATCACTGACCTAGAGCCAGACATCCTGGAATATGAAGTCAAGTAGGCCTTAGAAAGCATCACTACGAACAAAGCTAGTGGAGGTGATGGAATTGCAGTTGAGCTATTTCAAATGCTGAAAGATGATGCTGTGAAAGTGCTGCATTCAATATGCCAGAAAATTTGGAAAACTCAGCAGTGGCCACAGGGCTGGAAAAGGTCAGTTTTAAGGAGTGGGGTGCCATTGCCTTCTCCAATCCCAAAGAAAGGCAATGCCAAAGAATGCTCAAACTAGCGCACAATGGGACTTATCTCATACACTAGTAAAGTAAGGCTCAAAATTCTCCAAACCAGGCTTCAGCAATACGTGAACCGTGAATTTCCAGATGTTCAAGCTGGTTTTAGAAAAGACAGAGGAACCAGAGACCAAACTGCCAACATCCGCTGGATCATCAAAAAGGCAAGAGAGTTCCAGAAAAATATCTATTTCTGCTTTATTGACTATGCCAAAGCCTTTGACTGTGTGGATCACAATAAACTGTGGAAAATTCTTCAAGAGATGGGAATACCAGACCACCTGACCTGCCTCTTGAGAAATTTCTGTGCAGGTCAGGAAGCAAGAGTTAGAACTGGACATAGAACAACAGACTGGTCCCAAATAGGAAAAGGAGTACATCAAGGCTGTATACTGTCACCCTGCTTATTTAACTTATATGAAGAATACATCATGAAAAATGCTGGGCTGGAAGAAGCACAAGCTGGAATCGAGGTTGCTGGAAGAAATATCAGTATCCTCAGATATGCAGATGACACCACCCTTATGGCAGAAAGTGAAGAGGAATTCAAAAGCCTCTTGATGAAGGTGAAAGTGGAGAGTGAAAAATTTGGCTTAAAACTCAACATTCAGAAAATGAAGATCATGGCATCTGTTCCCATCACTTCATGGGAAATAGTTGGGGAAACAGTGGAAACAGTGTCAAACTTTATTTTTTGGGGGCTCCAAAATCACTGCAGATGGTGACTGCAGCCATGAAATTAAATAACACTTACTCCTTGGAAGGAAAGTTATGACCAACCTAGACAGCATATTCAAAAGCAGACACATTACTTTGCCAACAAAGTTTCATCTAGTCAAGGCTATGGTTTTTCCTGTGGTCATGTATGGATGTGAGATTTGGACTGTGAAGAAAGCTGAGTGCTGAAGAATTGATGCTTTTGAACTGTGGTGTTGGAGAAGACTCTTGAGAGTCCCTTGGACTGCAAGGAGATCCAACCAGTCCATTCTGAAGGAGATCAGCCCTGGGATTTCTTTGGAAGGACTGATGCTAAGGCTGAAACTGCAGTACTTTGGCCACCTCATGTGAAGAGTTGACTCATTGGAAAAGACTCTGATGCTGGGAGGGATTGGGGGCAGGAGGAGAAGGGGACGACAGAGGATGATATGCCTGGATGGCAGCACTGACTCGATGGACCTGAGTCTCAATGAACTCTGGGAGCTGGTGATGGACAGGGAGGCCTGGCGTACTGCGATTCATGGGGTCGCAAAGAGTTAGACATGACTGAGTGACTGAACTGAACTGAACTGGACTGACAGGCTGGTAGCCTGGTGCATGTTGATGTTTTTTTCTTTAGTGGTAACCAGTTTCATAATAAATAAATAATTTTTAAGGAGAAATACTTTCTTCTATAATATATTCAGATTATCTTTTGGGGTCTCTAAAATGAATTCAAATAGTTTATAAGATGGACTGAATGCATGTGTTAAACTTTGAAAAGTCTAGATCTTACTGGAACTAAAAAATGAAAAGGAAGGGATAGCAAGTTAGAGAAAAATTGTAGAAAAAGCAGCTCTTGAATTTGAAACTAAGAAAGAATAGCAATTATATGCTGCTGCTAAGTCGCTTCTGTCGTGTCCAACTCTATGCGATCCCATAGAAGGCAGCCCACCAGGCTCCTCCACCCCTGGGATTCTCCAGGCAAGAATACTGGAGTGGGTTGCCATTTCCTTCTCCAATGCATGCATGCATGCTAAGTCGCTTCAGTCGTGTCTAACTGTATTTGACCCCATGGACAGCAGCCTATCAGGCTCCTCCGTCCACAGGATTCTCCAGGCAAGAACACGAGTGGATTGCCATTTCCTTCTACATTGCATATAAGGATGACAAATTTTATTGTGTATGTTACCCTAGCAGGTCTGGGACTACGTCAGAGAATACGTGCCTCTCCAAGGGCTAAGCCCAATGCCTAAGCTTGATGGTATCATCACTTTATATTTGGCACAAAGAGTGTGATACCTGTGCTGTCCAATCTACTAGCTACAAGCCATTTGAGTACATAAATGTGACAAATCAAAATAAACATCTTATTTCAAAAACCTAAATTTTTAAAAATGATAACACCTAGGACATATTGGGTTACAAATAATATATCATTAAAATGTTTTCACGTGTTCATTTTGGATTTTTGAAAAGTGACTATACCGGACAATTCAAAACTATATGTGCTACTCTGTCTTGGTGCTCACATTATATTTCTAGTGGACAGTTCCTGTATAAAATGAAAAAAAAAAAAAAAGCCATAATTGTGATTATTTCTTGACAGGATAGCAATCAGAAAGCACAGATCAAAGGACGTTGCATTCCAGATAGTTCCAAGATTCCCTAGCGATGAGAAACAAAAAGCAAGGGATACTGGTAAAATAATACTGAGGTATTTGAACATTTCAAACCTCTTATGGGTATTAAAGATTTAGCACAGTAGGCCACAGTATTTCCGAGAATTTAATCTCAATGTCTAATTATCTCAGGACAGACTATGACAAGACACATGTCTTAAAAACCAGTATGCCAAGTTTAATGGAGACAGGAATTTTACCAAGGAGTTAATACAACTTAACATTTAGGACTCTTCCTTTTCAAGTCTTCTTTACTAAGACCTAAAAGATGTCTTTTAATTTTGTACTTGTGTATCTTTAGTTATTTAAATATTCTTTTTCTTCAGGAAAATTCTCAATAGTATAAGTTTTAGGATCCACAAAGCCTGTACCAGCCCCTAGTACACCAAGGAGTTGATTGTATACTGCAATCATGCATCCACATTTATGTACCCATAAATATTCACTGAATATGCCTGGGAAAAAGCAGTGACACCATAAAGTGTTGACATTGCTCTAATAGAGCATGTTCAGTAGCCAGAGAAGAAAGATAATAGACATGTTATGATTGACTACTAGAGACCATAAACAATGAAAAAAAAAAAATAGTATTATAAAGAGAATTTTCCACCCAGGAGATAGGCATACTTCTTTTCCCTGATTGCCTGATGTTTAGTATATACAATTTGACTGCCAAGATACTGCACACAAATAAGACAGTCATTCAGTTTCTCAGAGTAGACCAGATGTTAATTAGAAAAATGAATACTCTGAATGATTTCCATAGTGTGTATATAAACTTGAATATGTGTACACACACATACACATAAAGTATGCTTTTTATTATGGGATTATGGATTTTTTGTTTGTTTTCCTCTTTATGCTTTACTATGTTTTCAATTTTTGGAATAAATAGGTATTATATTTTATCAAATAAATACTACTAAAACCCTAAGTTTTCCTTATAATATACAGCAAGTGTTTCTCAAAATCTATCACAAGAGCATCATCGATTGAGAATATTGCTTGCATTTGTATTGGTACCCAGGCAGAATTTCATAGACTGTACTGCAGTTAAAATTTTGCCAGGATTCAACAGTAAGCTTCACATGCACTAATGATTTGCCTGGCCACCTAGGAACGATAGATGCTCAGGAAATGAGAGTGTTGCTCCTCATGTTTTTGTTTCTCTAAGTGACTGTGTAGATAATTTCTTTCTATTGATCAAACTTTCTCCACATAAGGCTATTTACTTTAAGAAGCGAGCTTTTATAGAAAACAAGGGAGAAAATGCATAATTGCAAAAGCAGATAAGATAATTCAAAAAAAGAGATGAATAATGAGATGTACATTTTTTAAATATTTTCATTTTATTTAGTAAGTAGAATGAAAGGAAGAAAGATGTAGACTTGCCGGGGTCCAGCCCCGACGGATCCAGGGTGTTCGAAGCGGGGATGGTGTCGGCGACCTATTTATTTATAAATATTTATCAAAGATATAAAGAGTAATAGAATGAGGATAGCTCAGTAGGAAAATTCAGTGGAGAAAAGAGGCTGAGTAGCTTGGTTTACGCCGGAGACCAATAAAACTTCAAGACAAAAAGTTTGCACCACTTACGTAGGCCGCAGGCGTCCTTCCATTCTCCTGAAGGAGAGGAGACACTGAGGCCTCCCCAGTTATATCTTAGAAGCCCAGGCATAATTAGCAAGCATGGCAGGTTCCGCGCTCCAGCCAGAATTTGAGAAAGAGAGCCACATGGGGAGACCAAGTTTCGGTGAACAAGGCCCGCATTTTATTTTCCAAAGTAGTTTTTATACCTAAAGTTGTGCATAGAGGATAATGGGGGAAGGGGTGGAGTCATGCAAGGACAGCAGTTCCTGGTCCTAATCGAAGCCAGGCTTTCAAACTTATCATATGCAAAAGTTTAGGTGATTGACATCATCTTCTGGCCAGGAGGCCTGTTAACATTTTAAGAAACTTATCTTTCTTTAAAGGTGATTATTCCAAAGTCAGGCACCAGCCTCCAAAAAAGCATTGGACAAAGCTGCATTCCTATAGGGCAAAGGTGAGGTGGGCTCAATCAAGAAAAGAATTAACTCAAGGGTCCAACGTTACAAACATTGAGGCTACTACTTACATTTCTATACACCCATTATATCAATCAATACACTGCCAAGGACAAAGTAGGTACGGAGTATGGAGACTTAGCAGCAAACATTGGCTCAATAAGTGAAAAACCCTTCACCAATACAATTTCTAATCAATCTTTTAACTACTCAAAGGAATCTGTGTTTAGACAGTTTAGAACATCTCCTGCCTCTCACAGTTGGGAGGCTCTGAACAATCACATGTGGCCGGAAAAACCTATTCAGGCAGGCTAGAGGACTTTCAAAGGAGTTTGTAGGTTGAAACACTGTCACACCCAGGAATTGTTAACTGGAGCTGTAAGCTAACTCTTTTTTCAGAGAGAGGTAGTGGGGGACAGCCCCCTGTAAAGTCAAAGGTGTAGGTGAGAGCACAAAGCAGAAAGTAGGCAGACTCTGGTTTTGGGGGTAGATGCTCGAGAATTTCCAGGGAGACTCCTGAGGCTTGATCCCGCCTTTGCGTATGCCAAGCCTCCTTCCTCAAGACCTTTGTCACTGGCGGAGTTCCTCACGCTGGCTCCCGGCAGTGATAGAATTCCAGTTGAGCTATTCCAGATCCTGAAAGATGATGCTGTGGAAAGTGCTGCACTCAATATGCAATATGCAATATGCACTCATTATGCAATATGCCGGCTTCCGGCATAGACTACTGACAGATGCAACAAGAATTGAACACAGGTACCACAGAGCAAAGGATATGGTCCAATGTATTAGTGATGATAATAAAAGCAAACATCACTTTGGAATCATTTATATTCATTCGTTAGAATTAATGAATGAGACTAACATGAAAGTAATAGTCAACTAAAATTATGTTTCCTTGTTTGATTAAAATGATTTTGGGGTGCTGACAGTGAACACCATTTTCTCTGTACTTTCAGGTATTTGTATGATTTATGACTAAAAATAAAAATACAGTTTTGTTGGAACAGAGCCATGTTCTCCCATTATGAATTATCTTTGGCTACGTTGGGGCTACAAAGTTGAGTAGTTGTGTCTGACAGAGTATATAACTTGAGTAGACTAAAACATTTACTATTTGTATACATGGACATCACCAGATGGTAAACACTGAAATAAGATTGATTATATTCTTTGCAGACAAAGATGGAGAAGCTATATACAGTCAGCAAAAACAAGATCAGGAGCTGACCATGGCTCAGATCATGAACTCCTTATTGCCAATTCAGACTGAAATTGAAGAAAGTAGGGAAAACCACTAGACCATTCAGGTACGACCTAAATCAAATCCTTTATGATTATACAGTGGAAATGAGAAATAGATTTAAGGCACTAGATCTGATAGATAGAGTGCCTGATGAACTATGGAATGAGGTTCGTGACATTGTACAGGAGACAAGAATCAAGACCATCCCCATGGAAAAGAAATGCAAAAAAAGCAAAATGACTGTCTGGGGAGGCCTTACAAATAGCTGTGAAAAGAAGAGAAGTGAAAAGCAAAGGAGAAAAGGAAAGATATAAGCATCTGAATGCAGAGTTCCAAAGAATAGTAAGAAGAGATAAGAAAGCCTTCCTCAGAGATCAATGCAAAGAAATAGAGGAAAACAACAGAATGGGAAAGACTAGAGATCTCTTCAAGAAAATTAGAGATACCAAGGGAACATTTCATGCAAAGATGGGCTCGATAAAGGACAGAAATGGTATGGACCTAACAGAAGCAGAAAATATTAAGAAGAGATGGCAAGAATACACAGAAGAACTGTACAAAAAAGATCTTCACGACCCAGATAATCATGATGGTGTGATCACTGACCTAGAGCCAGATATCCTTGAATGTGATGTCAAGTGGGCCTTAGAAAGCATCACTACAAACAAATCTAGTGGAAGTGATGGAATTGCAGTGGAGCTATTTCAAATCCTGAAAGATGATGCTGTGAAAGTGCTGCACTCAATATGTCAGCACATTTGGAAAACCCAGCAGTGGCCACAGGACTGGAAAATGTCAGTTTTCATTCCAACCCCAAAGAAAGGCAATGCCAAAGAATGCTCAAACTACCACACAATTGCACTCATCTCACACACTAGTAAAGTAATGCTCAAAATTCTCCAAGCCAGGCTTCAGCAATATGTGAACTGTGAACTTCCAGATGTTCAAGCTGGTTTTAGAAAAGGCAGAGGAACCAGAGATGCAATTGCCAACATCTGCTGGATCATGGAAAAAGCAAGAGAGTTCCAGAAAAACATCTATCTCTGCTTTATTGACTATGCCAAAGCCTTTGACTGTGTGGATCACAATAAACTGCGGAAAATTCTTCAAGAGATGGGAATACCAGACCACCTGACCTTCTTGAGAAACCTGTATGCAGGTCAGGAAGCAAGAGTTGGAACTGGACATGAAACAACAGACTGGTTCCAAGTAGGAAAAGGAGTACATCAAGGCTGTATATTGTCACCCTGCTTATTTAACCATATGCAGAATACATCATGAGGAACACTGGGCTGGATGAAGCACAATCTGGAATCAAGATTGCCGGGAGAAATATCAATAACCTCAGATATGCAGATGACACCACCCTTATGGCAGAAAGTGAAGAGGAACTAAAATGCCTCTTGAGGAAATTGAAAGAAGAGAGTGAAAAAGTTGGCCTAAAGGTCAACATTCAGAAAACGAAGATCACTTTATGGGAAATAATGCGGAAACAGTGGAAACAGGGTCAGACATTATTTTTGGGGGCTCCAAAATCACTGCAGATGGTGACTGCAGCCATGAAATTAAAAGACGCTTACTCCTTGGAAGGAAAGTTATGACCAACATAGTTAGCATATTCAAAAGCAGAGACATTACTTTGCCAGCAAAGGTACATCTATTCAAGGCTATAGTTTTTCCAGTGGTCATGCATGCATGTGAGAGTTGGATTGTGAAGAAAGCTGAGTGCCGAAGAATTGATGCTTTTGAACTGGGGTGTTGGAGAAGACTCTTGAGAGCCCCTTGGACTGACTATAAGGAGATCCAACCAGTCCATTCTAAAGGAGATCAGCCCTGGGTGTTCTTTGGAAGGACTGATGCTAAAGCTGAAACTCCAATACTTTGGCCACCTCATGCAAAGAGTTGACTCATTGATAAAGACTCTGATGCTGGGAGGGATTGGGGGCAGGAGGAAAGGGGGATGACAGAGGATGAGATGGCTGGATGGCATTACCAACTCGATGGACTTGAGTCTCAGTGAACTCCGGGAGTTGGTAATGGACAGGGAGGCCTGCTGCTGCTGCTGCTAAGTTGCTTCAGTCGTGTCCGATTCTGTGCGACCCCATAGACAGCAGCCCACCAGGCTCCTCTGACCATGGGATTCTCCAGGCAAGAACACTGGAGTGGGTTGCCATTTCCTCCTCCAATGCATGAAAGTGAAAAGTCAAAGTGAAGTCGCTCACTCGTGTCCGACTCCTAGAGACACCATGGACTGCAGCCCACCAGGCTCCTCCATCCATGGGATTTTCCAGGCAACAGTACTGGAGTGGGGTGCCATTGCCTTCTCCACAGGGAGGCCTGGCGTGCTGCAATTCATTTGGTCGCAAAGAGTCAGACATGCCTAAGCGTCTGAACTGAACTGATATATCTTTACAGAAAATGTTTATACCCCACCTTTCTCAGTCCCCCAGTGCCGGTTACTCCTGGGGACTGAGTTCTCTACTACTGAGGAAAATCCTTAGCTGACCGTCAAAAACTGTCTTTTGAACTAATTGGTCAGCTGGAAAGGAAATCTTTCTGTGTTAACATTTGGTGGCAAATCCCTGTATCTACCATATTGCTAATTTCAACCAATCATATATTAAATTAAAACTATTTAAAAAGAACATATCAATTTTAAAATACTATCACTTCTGCAGTGGTTTGAACATATTATATGAGCAGAGGTGTTAGGATTCCAGGGAAAAATAACTTTTTTTAAAGTATCTTCCTTCAAAAAGTTTGGACCCTGCTGGCTATGCTTAGCATCTCAAAGACATAAATGTCTATTTTATAATTCTGTTGGCCTTAGAGATTTATTGAATGAGTGTTAAATAAGTTCAGTTCAGTTCAGTCGCTCAGTAGTGTCTGGCTCTGCGACCCTATGAACTGCAGCATGCAAGGCCTCCCTGTCCATCACCAACTGCTGGAGTCTATCTAAACCCATGTCCATTGAGTCAGTGATGCCATCCAACACTCTCATCCTCTGTCATCCCCTTCTTCACCTGCCCTCAATCTTTCCCAGCATCAGTATCTTTTCAAATGAGTCAGCTCTTTGCATTAGGTGGCCAAAGTATTGGGATTTCAGCTTCAACATCAGTCCTTCCAATGTACACAGAGGACTCATCTTCTTTAGGATGGATTAGTTGGATATTCTTCCAGTCCAAGGGTCTCTCAATAGTCTTCTCCAAGACCACAATTCAACAGAATCAATTCTTCTGTGCTCAGGTTTCTTTATAGTCCAACTCTCACATCTATACATAACTACTGGAAAAACCATAATTTATATATATATAAAAAAAAGAACTACAATTTTCACTATTCCTGGAGTTTCAGCAAATGCATTTGGGTTTCTCATCAACCATTTAATTATTACACATGATCATGTTGAAGAGAACAAGTGTGTTATATGACTTTTCAAATATCAAATATGGTACTGTTGTAAGAATCGGCCTTGTAAACTATTCCTGAGTCCCAAAATGTCACATTATTTTAGATTTTTCTCTCTGATTATTGTTCTCTCTTGTTCCTTTAGATACTTTCATGGATTTTACTCTAAAGCTTTTCCCTACAGTAGTCTTTGCTTTTGTCACTATTTTCCTTTAGAAATCAGAGTCCGTTCTCCCTTTCTTCCCCTTAATTGGCATTTTTGGGTAAAATTGCAGTACTTTTCATTAATTCTCACAAAATACACGAGCTTGAAAGAGGGTTTTCACTGTTGCTTTATGAAGAATAATATGCAGACTTCTAATAAGTACTGTCCATTTTGAGAATATCTTTGTTCAAGTCCCAATTAGTCCATTTGAAAATTAGCCAAAAAGACCATATCAAATTCAAAGGAACAATTTGGTATTGGCACAAAGACAGAAATATATATCAATGGAAGAAAATAGAAAGCCCAGAGATAAATCCACACACCAAAGGACACCTTATATTTGAAAAAGGAGGCAAGAATATACAATGGAGAAAAGACAATCTCTTTAACAAGTGGTGCTGGGAAAACTGGCCCACCAGTTGTAAAAGAATGAAACTAGAAGACTTTCTAACACCATTCACAAAAAAATAAACTCAAAATGGATTAAAGATCTAAACGTAAGACCAGAAACTATAAAACTCCTAGAGGAGAACAAAGGCAAAATATTCTCCAACATAAATCACAGCAGGATCCTCTATGACCCACCTCCCAGAATATTGGAAATAAAAAATAAACAAATGGGACCTAATTAAACTTAAAAGCTTCTGCACAACAAAGGAAACTATAAGCAAGGTGAAAAGACAGCCTTCAGAATGGGAGAAAATAATAGCAAATGAAGCAACTGACAAACAACTAATCTCAAAAATATACAAGCATCTCCTACAGCTCAATTCCAGAAAAATAAATGACCCAATCAAAAAATGGGCCCAAGAACTAGACATTTCTCCAAAGAAGACATACAGATGGCTAACAAACACATGAAAAGATGCTCAACATCACTCATTAGAGAAATGCAAGTCAAAACCACAATGAGGTACCATTTCACGCCAGTCAGAATGGCAGCGATCCAAAAGTCTACAAGCAATAAATTTTGAAGAGGGTGTGGAGAAAAGGGAACCCTCTTACACTCTTGGTGGGAATGCATACTTGTACAGCCACTATGGAGAACAGTGTGGAGATTCCTTAAAAAACTGGAAATAGAACTGCCTTATGATCCAGCAACCCCACTGCTGGGCATACACACTGAGGAAACCAGAATTGAAAGAGACACGTGTACCCCAATGTTCATCGCAGCACTGTTTATAATAGCCAGGACGTGGAAGCAACCTAGATGTCCATCCGCAGATGAATGGATAAGAAAGCAGTGGTACATATACACAATGGAGTATTACTCAGCCATTAAAAAGAATACATTTGAATCAGTTCTAAGGAAGTGGATGAAACTGGAGCCTATTATACAGAGTGAAGTAAGCCAGAAAGAAATACATGAATACAGTATATTAACGCATATATATGGAATTTAGAAAGATGGTAACAATAATGCTGTATGTGAGACAGTAAAAGAGACACAGATGTATAGAACAGTCTTTTGGACTCCTCTGGAGAGGGAGAGGGTGGGATGATTTGGGAGAATGGCAATGAGTCATGTATACTATCATATAAGAAACGAATCGCCAGTCCAGGTTTGATGCAGGATACAGGATGCTTGGGGCTGTTGCACTGGGATGACCCAGAGGGATGGTATGGGGAGGGAGGTGGGAGGAGGGTTCAGGATGGGGAACACATGTACACCCATGGCGGATTCATGTTGATGTATGGCAAAACCAATACAATATTGTACAGTAATTAGCCTCCAATTAAAAGAAATAAATTTAAAAAAAGGAACAATTTAGACTTCAGGTTCTAAGATACAAAGTAATTAATTATACCATAAATTTCATTCATAGGCTTTATAAGAGGGTAAAGAATCTACCTGTAATGCAGGAGACCAGAGTTCAATCCCGGGGTTAGGAAGATCCCTGGGGAAGGAAATGACTACCCACACCAGTATTACTGCCTGGAGAATTCTATGGACAGAGAAGTTTGCAGGCTGCAGTCCAAAGGTTCGCAAAAACTCAGACATAATTGAGTGACTAATATTTTCACACATTTTTTACATATTTGTATAGTTTATTCATTTAATACTTCTTCTACTACTAGAATAAAATGCAAAGAATACAGGGAAAAAATAGAAGGGGAAAGACTCGAGATCTCTGCAAGAAAATTAGAGATACCAAGGGAACATTTCATGCAAAGATGGGCTCAATAAAGGATAGAAATGGACCTAACAGAAGTAGAAGATATTAAGAAGAAGTGGAAGGAAAACAAAGAAGAATTATACAAAAAAGATCTTCATGACCCAGACAATCACAATGGTGTGATCACTCACCTAGAGCCAGACATCCTGGAATGTAAAGTCAAGTGGGCCTTAGGAAGCATCACTACAAACAAAGCTAGTGGAGGTGATGGGATTGCAGTGGCGCTATTTCAAATCCTGAAAGATGATGCTGTGAAAGTGCTGCACTCAATATGCCAGCAAATTTGGAAAACTCAGCAGTGGCCACAGGACTGGAAAAGGTCAGTTTTCATTTCAATCCCAAAGAAAGGCAATACCAAAGAATGCTCAAACTACTGCACAATTGCACTCATCTCACATGCTAGTAAAGTAATGCTCAAAATTCTCCAAGCCAGGCTTCAGCAATATGTGAACCGTGAACTTCCAGATGTTCAAGCTGGTTTTAGAAAAGGCAGAGGAACCACAGATCCAATTGCCAACATCCGCTGGATCATGGAAAAAGCAAGAGAGTTCCAGAAAAACATCTATTTCTGCTTTATTGACTATGCCAAAGCCTTTGACTGTGTGGAAAACTGTGGAAAATTCTGAAAGAGATGGGAATACCAGACCACCTGACCTGCCTCTTGAGAAACCTGTATGCAGGTCAGGAAGCAACAGTTAGAACAAGACATGGAACAACAGACTGGTTCCAAACTGGGAAAGGAGTACGTCAAGGCTGTATATTGTCACCCTGATTATTTAACTTATATGCAGTGTATATCATGAGAAATGCTGGGATGGATGAAACACAAGCTGGAATCAAGATTGCCAGGAGAAATATCAATAACCTGAGATATGAGGATGACAACACCCTTATGGCAGACAGTGAAGAGGAGCTATAGAGCCTCTTGATGAAAGTGAAAGAGGAGAGTGAAAAAGTTGGCTTAAAAGTCAACATTTAGAAAACAAAGATCATGGCATCTGGTCCCATCTGCTGCTGCTGCTGCTGCTGCTGCTAAGTCACTTCAGTTTGTGTCCGACTCTGTGTTACCCCAAATATGGCAACCCACCAGGCTCCTCTGTGCATGGGATTCTCCAGGCAAGAACACTGGAGTGGGTTTCCATTTCCTCCTCCAATGCATGAAAGTGAAAAGTCAAAGTGAAGTTGCTCAGTCATGTCCAACTCCTAGCGACCCCATGGACTGCAGCCCACCAGGCTCCTCCATCCATGGGTTTTTCCAGGCAAGAGTACTGGAGTGGGGTCCCATTGCCTTCTCCATCTGGTCCCATCACTTCATGGCAAATCGATGGGGAAACAGTGGAAACAGTGGCTGGCTTTATTTTTTTTTGGCTCCAAAATCACTGCAAAGGTGATTGTAGCCATGAAATTAAAAGACACTTGCTCCTTGGAAGGAAAGTTATGACTGACCTAGACAGCCTATGAAAAAGCAGATATATTACTTTGTCATCAAAGGTCTGTCTAGTCAAGGATATTGTTTTTCCAGTAGTCATGTATGGATGTGAGAGTTGGGAGTATAAAGAAAGCTGAGCACTGAAGAATTGATGCTTTTGAACTGTGTTGTTGGAGAAGACTCTTGAGAGTCCCTTGGACTGCAAGGAGATCCAACCAGTCCATCCTAAAGGATATCAGTCCTGGATGTTCATTGGAAGGACTGATATTGAAGCTGTGACTCCAATACTTTGGCTACCTGATGCAAAAGACGACTCATTTGAAAAGACCCTGTTTCTGGGAAAGATTGAGGGCAGGAGTAGAAGGGGATGCAGAGGATGAGATGGTTGAATGGCATCACCGACTCAATGGACATGAGTGTGGGTAAACTCTGGGAGTTGGTGATGGACAGGGAGGCCTGCGTGCTGAGGTTCATGGGGTTTCAAAGAGCCAGACACAACTGAGTGACTGAACTGAACTGAACGGAATTACTAGAGTGTGAAAGCAGTAGTCATACTGACTTGCTTACCACTGTATACCTGAAAATAGTAGGTATTGAATAAATATATATTGAGTTAAAAATATCTAGAGACAAAGTTTGCTCTCGATTTAACTTATAATATTTGAAGTCTCATAGTATATGAACTGACCTAAGGAGGATGTTAAAAAAATCAGATTTGACAAAAGAATGTAAAACAAGTATAGCAAGAAAAAAATAGAGAAGAACAAAGCAAAAAAGAAGAGTCTATGGAGGGGGATGATGGGCTAAAAGCCACTTCTACTGCAATTTGCATGTACCTATCACTTGATTTTTACCTTTTAAGAAAACTTAGTTTCCACTATTCAGGTAGAATATTTGAACAAGTTTCAGCATCTGATTTCAAGTGCACAGAACCTTCATTTGACTCACATGATCATGAATCAATAGTTAAGAAACTTAATGGATATTTAGGATGTACTTGTTGAGCTTCCCTGGTAGCTCAGACAGTAAAGCGTCTGCCTACAATGCAGGAGACCCGGCTTCGATTCCTGGGTCGGAAAGATCTCCTGGAGAAGGCAATGGTAACCCACTCCAGTACTCTAGCCTGGAAAATCCCATGGACCAAGGAGCCTGGTAGGCTACAGTCCATGGGGTTGCAAAGAGTTGGACACGACTGAGCAGCTTCACTTAACTTCACTTCCCTAAAAATATACTATTTCCCAACATTCCCTAGAAAGCACAGATAATTACATAAAGGAAAACATTTCATTACTAGTTGTACATGAGATTACAGTTGTCCTGAAAGAGTTCTTTCTGCATTGCTAATATCCACAGGGTATTTTAGAGCAGTGCAGTCTTCTTTCAGTATCTTTGAAGAATGGTTTTATTGATTGCCTCTAATACCAAAATCTTTGGATGAGCAAGTCCCTTTTAAAAAATGGTAACAGTATTCACATAAAACATACACAGATATCCTTCTCTATAGTTTAGTCATCTCTAGATTACTCATGATACTTAATTCAATGTAAATGCTATGGAACTAGTTATAACTATAATCTTAATACTATGTAAACAGTGACCTACTGTGAAAGTCACTCAGTTGTGTCCAACTCTTTGTGACCCCTTGGACTGTACAGTCCATGGCATTTTCCAGGCCAGAATACTGGAATGGGTAGCTGTTCCCTTTTCCAGGGGATATTCCCAACTGAGGGATTGAATCCAGGTCTCCCATATTGCAGGCAGATTCTTTACTAGCTGAGCCACCAGGGAAGCCCAGGGAAATAGTGGCTAGCCCATGGTAAATTCAAGTTTTGCTTTCGGGAATTTTCTGAATATTTGATCCCAGTGGGTTGAATCTCTCAGTTCAGTTCAGTTCAGTCACTCAGTTGTGTCTGACTGTTTGTAACACCATGCACTGCAGCACACCAGGCTTCTCTGTCCATCACCAACTCCCAGAGCTTACTCAAATTCATGCCCATTGAGTCAGTGATGCCATCCAACCATCTCATCCTCTGTCATCCCCTTCTCCTCCAGCCTTCAATTTTTCCCAGCATCAGGGTCTTTTCTAATGAGTCAGTTCTTTGCACCAGGTGGCCAAAGTATTGGAGTTTCAGCTTCAGCATCAGTCTTCCAATAAATATTCAGGACTGATTTCCTTTAGGATTGACTGGTTTGATCTCCTTGCAGTCCAAGGGACTCCCAAGAGTCTTCTCCAACACCACAGTTCAAAATCATCAATTCTTCGACCCTCAGCTTTATTTATAAGTCCAACTTTCACATCCATACATGACTACTGGAAAAACCATAGCTTTGGCTAGACGGATCTTTGTTGGCAAAGTAATGTCTCTGCTTTCTAATATGCTTTCTAGGTTGGTCATAGTTTTTCTTCCAAGAAGCAAGCATCTTTTAATTTCATGGCTGCAGTCACCATCTGCAGTAATTTTGGATTGGATTTTGATTTTGGTTGAATCTTTACCAGAAGTCTTAAAGTATTTTCTCATTGCAATATGTAATGATTCTTTTTTAATACATTGCTGAATGTTGTTCATAGATTGACTATACAAATTATTATCTAAAGTAGGCGTATTGACAATAAAAAGTAATAATATTAATTATCATGGCAGGAAAGCAGGGTGAAAAAGAATTTTTCCAGTCACATTAAGCATGGTGAAACAAATTATTCACGTACCCCTATTATCTTTTACAGTACATGAACTAAAGAAAGTTAATTTAACCTCTCTAAACCTTGATTTTATAGTTTATAAAACATTCACACTCTTACTGGGGAGGGAAATGGCAACCTACTCCAGTACTGTTGCTGGAAAATCCCATGGACAGAGGAGCCTGTAGGCTACAGTTCGTGGGGTGGCCAAGAGTCGGACAGGACTTCACTTTCACGCATTGGAGAATGAAATGGCAACCCACTCCAGTATTCTTGCCTGGAGAATCCCAGGGACAGAGGAGCCCTGTGGGCTCTCTTCTATGGGGTCACGCAGAGTTAGACATGACTGAAGTGACTTGGCAGCAGCAGCAGCAGTAGCCCACTCTTAGAATTGCGTTAATGATTAAATATAATCATGTAAATAATCTTAAGCTTATTAAATGATATTTGTATTTATATTTGTATATATACAAACTATATTATTTGCAATTATTATTTTATTATTTAAAGTGTAAATACTAAAAGAATAGTATTTTGTCTTAGCACTGATACTACGTAACATCATTTCTAGATGACTGGCAATTTACTACCACTTTTCTTCTAAACTTTTCAAGACAATTAGGTATAACTCTATCTATGAAATAAAGACTATTGTTTTTTTTTATAGTGTTCATTCTCTGAAAATTGGTAGCCATTAGTAAAAAGACACAGAGATAGCAATAGCTGGAAGAAGGAAGATGGGATATGGAAAAAAATTACAGAAAATATCTTGAGAGAATGCTTGTCTATTACCCATTGCACAAACTACTTAATTGTAGATGAGATATTTGAGAAGCAAGTGTACTTCTCTGTATGTCGTCACAAATGTGAAAGAGGGCCCTCATCAGACTATTCTGGTTACCCTGATTTCTAACTTTCAGCCTCCAAAACTGTGATAAATAAGTTTCTGTTGTGTATAACACATCCAGTCTATGATATTTTCTCATAGTTGTCCAAATGGATGAAGACAATATTATAAATGCAAAAATAAAGAAGAAACAGGAATGGTTCCATATAGTTATTGATGGTATAATTTTTTCTCACAAGTTTCTTGATGAGAGCAATATGTTACACAATAAAAAGGGTTCCATTTTCAAGTAAATTTGGAAAATTTTCATTAAACAAATATGAAGATGGTAAAATTTATTTATTTTTGTTTGGCTTCTCCCCTATGGATTCACAGAAACTTTAATATGTGTTATATTTCCAGAGAGATAGAGAGAGCATGGAGATTTTTTCAGAACACATTTTGAAAAATCTGTGTTGAATGTCTTGCTGTGTCCTAAGGAGACAAGTGAGTCATTTACCCAGACTTTGAAACTCCAACTGGGTTCACAAAATCTGGTCACTCAGAATCTGTTCTTCTCTTGACTTCTGTAGATATGGAAAGCCTAATTCCTTCAATTTTCTATTCTAAAATCTATTAAACTATTCAGCTTTATCCCTTTTACTCCCAATTATACTGAAGTATAATTGACAAATGACATTAGTTTCAGGTGTACAGCATCGATGATTTGATTCATGTATATTATTGCAAAACAGTCTAGTTACCACAATGTCTAGTTAATATGCATCACCATACATTTTTACTTTTAAACTGTGAGTGAAGACATCTGATCACAATTGATATCTTTCCACAGTGATAATCTACATACTAGAAATAGCACTTAACACATTGGCCAAATTGTGTCATCTTCTACATAATGTAATGCCCAAATAAAGAAACTTTTCAGAGGTACTATTTATTTCTTAAATTTGGATTGCTTTCCATTTTTCCATCCTCTTAAGTTCTCTCTTATCCTGGAAAAATACAAAGGTATGACTGGACGAGATAATGTGTTATGATTCTACAATATCTTTGGTCCTGATTTGCAAATTTTCCTCAGTATTGCAAGAGGAGAAAGCTGGTCTTCACTGGTAATTGCTTAGTAAATAAAGACTTCCTTCCCAGATATGAACTCTATTCATGCTAATAAAATTGCTCTATTTGGGCAATGAATCAGAATCTTTAAAGTTACTAAAGCATTACTATTAATTTTTGCCTATTCCAAGGTTATTTCCATTATAATAGAGTCTAGCATTTCACAAAGAGTTTTACTTCCTGAGTTATACGCTGTCCAACACTCGTCAAATTCTCAGCAGCACGGGTTGTAAGAATAGATCAAGTTCTTCCTAGATAAAGTGTCTGTGAGCATGGCTTCACTCAGACAGTTTCAATAGTCAGCTATTCTGCTTAGAAATGTTTAAATCTCCCCTGTGGCCCCCTTTAATGTTTGAGGGCCTCACACCTAAAATGGTTTTCCTGCCTTTTAACCTTCTCCCCTAAGAGCCAATCTGAACATTGCAGCAAAGTTATAAGCAAATAGCTGATCATGGAATCCTCCCACTTAAACAAAATGGCTACCTGTTATCTACTGAGAAACCATTTATCAAAGGTCTGCTTACCTCCCCCAAATCACCCAGGCTTTTATTTCTTTGGTGTCATTAAGCAAAGAAATAAACTCTTACTCCAAACCCAGCTCAGAAATCTTTGTGGGTTTTTTTTTTCCATTATTTATTCAGCCAAAAGTTTTGAGTTCCTATTATTTACATTCACACATTTATTCATTCAGTGAATATTCATTCAATGACCCTTTGTGCCAGGCACTATTGAAAACATTAGGGATATATAAGAGAACAAACTAGCTTCATAGAGTTTAGATTTTAGGTTCTACTGGGGATAGTAAGACAATAAGTGAAATATATGTGAAGTACATAATATATTATAAGGTAATAAGTACTGTAGGTGAAAGACAAGGAAAGGGGCTAGAGTGTACCGGAAACTGTACAAGGGTTGGCTTAATTGTAAGTAATACAGTTAGGATAGACTACTCAAGAAGCTAATATTTCAGCAAATGCTTTCAGGGTCTGGCTGGGCCTGAGAAGGTGAAGCTATATATGGGTCTTTAGGTGAAAGGCTTCTGGGGCAGAAGGAAGAGCCAGTGCAGAACTCTTTGGGTGGGAGAAGGCCTGATATGTCTGAAGGACAATAAATAAGATCATTGTTCCTTGATAAAAATGAATAAGGGAACTTATAAGATTCAAGAAATAAGAAAGGTTCAGGTGATATAGAACCTATAAGGCTATTAAAAGATTTGGCTTTTATGCTGAGTGAGATGGTGAGGTACATCCAACCAGAAGATACAAACCTGGGTATTAGAGCCAGGAGTAAAAAGCTTTTCCAGGTATCTTTCCATTTGATACTCCTAATACTTTGAGTATTAAAGTATAAACTATATAGCCACTGGGCTTCCCTGGTGGCTCAGAGGATAAAGCATCTGCCTGCAATGCAGGAGACTCAGGTTTGATCCCTAGGTTGGGAAGATCCCTTGGAGAAGGAAATGGCAACCCACTCCAGTATTCTTGCCTGGAGAATCCCATGGACAGAGGAGCCTTGTGGGCTACAGTCCACGGGGTTGCAAAGAGTCGGACAAGACTGAGCGACTTCACTAATACTTTGAGTACACATTATTTGAAGCTTTCTGTTTCTCAAAACTGGTATCTTAAAAAAGATGCTCTATGCTTGATACACAGTAGGGACTGTGTAAGGAATTTACTGAACAGCTCTACCAGTTAACACATTATTTATTAAGGACAATTTACCTTAATAATTAATATCAAAATATGCCAAAAACTAGATACCTGTAAATCTAATTAGATACCTGTAAATCAACTGGATGATGAAAAATTGTCTGAAGCATTCTAGTTAGTTCATTTTGTCTGCAATATTTCCCTGCTGGATAGCATACTCTGTTAGGACTAATTATACAGCAGTTCCAAAGCAGTTTTCACTGAATTAAATTCCTTCATAATGGTTTGTTATGAAACGTAAGTGATATTTTTGGTTCTAAATTATTCTAACCTCACAAATATGACCAAAACACATTAACTAATATTTTGACCTGTAAACACAAAATTGCCATTTTAAAAAACTCAGGGGAATATTCACAAACTAATTTATTTTTTACTTGTCCTATTATAACTAACAGCATATGAGTCTGATACTTGACAGCACAAAAGAAATCTATTTGTAAGTCTGAACAGTCTTTATTTCTATGTTTTAATTGAGGAATAAAATGAAAAGAAATAAGAAACATTCCTCCCTCAGGATTGAAAATAATGAAGCATTTAAAATAACATTCAGTAATTAACTTTGGTGTGACCATTTCTGAAGACATGTTTCTAATCATTTTTCATTCATGGACACAGATGTCTTTAGTACCTAACATTTGCACTTGAGTTTCTTATTTGGTTAAATCATATATTTAGCCACAGAGTTCTTAGCCAGAGAATATATAATATGTTCTTATTGATCCTATCAAGTTCACACCAATGCAAGAAAATAAGACCAGTTAATGGCACTGAAAGTATTGCAGTGAATAGACTAAATTCTCTTGGTTCATAGAATTTATCTTTTAATTAAGGGATAAAGAATAAATTAAATAAAAACCATAAGTTAATTATACAGAGTGCTAGTTTGTTAGTACATTATCAATTATAAAATTTTATTGAAGGTTCTTCCAGGAATTGTTTGCTTTCATAGGGATAGCTAAAGAGCTGTAAATGGATTTTTTAAATGGCTGAGTCTTTCCTTAGTAGCTCAGAAGTGAAAGTGTTAGTCTCTCAGACATGTCAGTGTCTTTGTGACTCTGTGAACTGCAACCTGCCAGGCTTCTCTGTCCATGGAATTCTCCAGGCAAAAATATTAGAGTGGATAGCCATTCCCTTCCCTGGGGATCTTTCTGACCCAGTGATCGAATTCGGGTCTCCTGCATTGCAGGCAGATTCTTTACCATTTGAGATGCCAGGAAGCCCTTCCTTAGCCTGAGTCCCCTAGAAATAGAGTCTGAAGCAAAGACTTCTGTGTGATAATCTAGTACAGGGTATAGTCCTTGGGAGCAGGAATGAGAAAGAGTGAAGTAGAGAAGGAAAGAGAGAACAAACATGGGGGTTTATTTCTTAACTGGCTACTTTATGATATCAACAGCACTCGATTTCTCCCTTTTGTGAAGTTATCTTCTAAGAGGCTACTTAAATAACTGCTCCATGGACAGTCCCTTACTGAGAAATAAGAGGAAAGAATGATCCAGAGGCTTCCCTATTTAACTGGCCTAAGTTTTGCTTGGAATTTGTATATGAGTTGGTGTTGACAGGGAAGCCACACATCTGGAGACAAGAGGCTCATAGAATGAGTGTGCAGCAGGGCTTTGTCACATGTGTGATACACATGTCACATGTGTGTCATGGGTTTGCATGAGGATAGTGGGAAATATATGAAACTAGTCACCAGAAAAACTGAAGCAAGAGACAGGTGAGTCCATAGTGGTCTGAGTAGGCATTTAGACAATGCTTGAGATGGCCTTCAACCCTACTTTAGGTAAAGCAGAAAAAGATTTTATATATTTAAGTATCCTATGCAAGTCAAAGTTGCTCAGTCATGTCCAACTTTTTGCAACCCCATGAACTTCTCCAGGCCAGAATACTGGAGTGGATAGCCTTTCCCTTCTCCAGGGGATCTTCCTAACCCAGGGATCTTCCCAACCCAGGGATCGAACCCAGGTCTCCCGCATTGCAGGCGGATTCTTTACAAGCTAAGCCACATGGAAAGCCCAGTAATAGTGGAATGGGTAGACTATCCCTTCTCCAGCGGATCTTACCAACCCAGGAATCGAACCAGGGTCTCCTGGATTGCAGGTGGATTCTTTACCAATTGAGCTATCAGGGAAGCCCAGACAAGCATCCTGTAAATTGCACCAAACAAAGAACATTTAAAACCATGGATCTGTCTCAGGACTTAATTATTTACAGATGAAGAAACTGAGGTCTAGGAAAATAAAATAACTTGCTATTGGTAAGTCAATGAAAGTCAGTATTGAGTCCTGCTGAGGAGTACATAACTTGGGGTTTACTGACAGAGTATCCTTCATAAGTATCCTCTATTACTTAGATAGGTTTAGTGTCTTCTATAAGACATGTGGATCATATGTAAAAAAGGAATATTAACACATACCTGATTCTTCAAAAATAAATGAAGTCTTAGGTGTTTTGATTCATATAATTCATATTTTAGTCAATAGGCAAATGAGCATACTAATGTTGGTTGTAATTAAAATTTTCAGATTGAAAGAGTTTATGAATTATGTCGGAAGACCAATATTCATCCTTTTCACCAAAATGAAGTGTTTTCTTCTATCCCCAACTAGATGGGAGCTCCCTTTATTACACTTTGCTCATATGCCTATTTGACCCTTACTTACTGAAAATAGCCATTTTGAAGGTTTTAGCCTTTCTATCAGTTTGTGAGCACCTGTACCCTGGAAGAAAAAGGAACTGGATTTGGCAATATATGATATAAGAATAAGTCTCTGTACATATATTCATGCTTCCTACTTGAGTAGATTAAGCCACATTGTTTCCCTAAAGCTCATTTTCTTTATATATAATAAATATTTCACTATCTACAATACCCTCAACAGAAAGTTTTTATTCAGATCCCATTAATTAAACTATGGAAAGTATGTGTAATGTACTGTTTAAATACTATTTCAATGATTACTTAGTCTGAAAAACATTCCATATAATGAATGTCTTTTTTATGAAATTATATTGAGACAAAATATTTAAACAATATTTAGAGAGATTAGACATTGATTTATGAAAAGATAGGGTGTATTCAGGGTGATATGACCATAGACTGGAAATTGAGTTCTGGACCAGTTGTTGACTGAAATTTTATCTGGACAAAATGGAATAAAGTCTAAATTTAAAATTCTTGAAATATCTTCAAATAGCTTCCATGGTACAAACATTAAAGCCTCAATTTAATTTAAGTATATACCATTTTATGTTTTGATAAACTTTCTCAAATGCTTGGCAGAATCAAATAAATATTTTTAAGATAACATGAAATATTTCTTGAATAACTTTGAAAACTCAATAAAACAATTTGATCCTGATGTTAAAAATTAAAAAGTATGTTTTAAGATTAAATCTTGAATCATTTTGACATACAGGTTATTTATAGTGGATTTTGCAAGCAATCTACTTACTATTAAAATAAAATAACATATGTATTCATAAAGTATCTACAAATGTTTCAACATGAAAGCTTGGGGGGTGGGGCGGTCATACTAAGAGGCTTGTGGGATCTTTTTTCCCACATCAGGGATTGAACCCAGGGCCAAGGTAGTGAAAGTGCAAAATCTAGCCACTGGATGACCAGGAGATTCCATATATTAACAATCTTAAAATAGATCATCTTTGCCAAATATATTGTACTCCAGATCTGGTTCTTATGCAAAATAATATTTTTTTCATGTATTTACTTTTTTTATTACCAAATTTGGTGCCTGAATAATTTTTGGTCATATAAAATGTGCACAAGTATTCTCATCATTTCTGAAAACAGAGAGGGAGAACCAATATAAACTTGAATATCAATATGTAAGTAGAAGTTTGATGATAACAAAGAGATGACCAAAGCATTTTTGCTTTTAAAACAAAAATTATCATACAAACATTTTTGTAAGTCATTGCTGTCCTAAAAGGAATCATGAAGTTGAAGGACGGAAGACTTTGTGCCATACAGAATCATAATTTAATAGTTGTTTGTCTTTGGATGACATTGCTTAGATTACTTAGTCTCTGAGCCACAATTTCCTCATTTGTGATATTAAATGAATCAGGAAATGTGAACAAGCTTCATGAACTGGAACACACTGTGCAAAACATAGAATTACATTCAACAAAATTCATACTGCTGGCATAACACATACATTATGATGAAAAGGATCAATAGGTTCCAAGAAACCTCTGAAACAAAAAGTACATATAGAAAGGCAATAAAGTTATCAAAAGAAAAAAAGAACAACTATTTAATAATTACAGCCATAAAGCATTTGGTATAAATGGCACTGCATTTTCTTGATAATGTTTTTAAAATATACATTCTTCTAGACTAAGTAAATATTTCTTTCCTAATAGCTGATCTGTACTTCAAGGCAAATAAAAAGTCAGTTAAATTATACTTTCTCCCTTCTACTTTTTTGTAAGTTTCAGTCATTGGCAACTGATTTTTAGTTGTCATCTGTTAATGAATTAGAAATTACAGAATAAAATGATG
This sequence comes from Bubalus kerabau, assembly GCF_029407905.1. Classification (NCBI taxonomy): domain Eukaryota; kingdom Metazoa; phylum Chordata; class Mammalia; order Artiodactyla; family Bovidae; genus Bubalus; species Bubalus kerabau. The sequence continues at coordinate 94,484,395 of NC_073625.1, forward strand.
GCCTTAAATCTAAACATTTGACAGATGTACTAGACACCAAAGCTTTCATATCTGGTTGTTAGGACAACGTACAAAGAATTGCTAGCTAATAAGTGTCCCCAAAATGATATTTTGATAATTTGGGAAAACCTCATATATCTTTGAAGTATCATCATTCATTTACCTACACATGATTAATTAAACATTCATTAAACATCTACTACCTGAAGGTATTATTTTTTTAAATTTTTTTAAATTTTATTTTATGTTTTAAACTTTACATAATTGTATTAGTTTTGCCAAATATCAAAATGAATCCACCACAGGTATACATGTGTTTCCCCATCCTGAACCCTCCTCCCTCCTCCCTGTATTATTAAACGTTGAAAGGAAAGATAAATATAATCAACATCTCATGCCTAGGGAAATTTCTAGTCTAGCATCAAGGACAGAAAAACAGACCCATGACTATAATATTAGGAGATAACTGCCATAAGAGAAATATCATATTAGTTCATTTACCAAAAAAAAGTCATAAAAGAAGGTATCTGTAAGTAAATCACAAAATTCTATTCATTACACTTAAACTTATCAAAATGGCCTTAAACATATATACATACATGTATGTGTATATATATATATATATATATATATATAGCCCATAATAGCATTTAATGCCAAGATTAGCTATTGATGACTCTGCTGCTTAGATACCTGAGAATTTTAATAATTATTTATATAGATCGATACAATAATGTTGAGAATTTGAGAGAAGAAGGAAGTGGATTCAAGAAGAATAAACTAAGAAGGCATCAGTTCAGTTCAGTCGCTCAGTCGTGTCCAACTCTTTGCGACCCCATGAATCGCAGCACACCAGACCTCCCTGTCCATAAATATTCATTATTCTCATATCAATTTATCTCCCACCCCATAACTGAGATGAATATGTTATATGTGTGTGTGTGTGTGTGTGCATGCTCAATACAGAGTATGCAAGGACTAAATCCATAAATCAATAAATCCACTAAACCCATAAATCAGTCTTAGTCCATTCCTTTTTTCTTCCTTTTATTTTTGAGTGATGAAGGGTCCTGTCCAGTCTTATCACTTCAAGTGTGCTTTGAAGCCCCCTTTCTAACTTTCCCATGGAATTTGTTCTTTTGATTATATCCTATATCTTAAATGAAGTATCCACAGACATTTTTTTATAAAGGGCCAGATGGTGAATGCTTTAGGCTTTGTGACCCATTGGACCTCTGTTGCAGCTATTCAACACTGCGTTGGTGGCATGAAAGCAGCCATAGGCCATATGTAAATTAATTAGTTTGGCTGAATTACAATAAAACTTCATTTGCAAAAATGGATGATAATGTGGATTTAACCCATTGATAGTAGTTGATCACCTACCTTAAATGATAAATTTCTCTTTTACTGGGTTATTTTTATTTTTTTCAGATAAAGATTTATTTCCAGCCAAATACTGGGTTATTTTTAACTGCACCCAAATCCATTCTAATATCACCAAACATAAGCCTAAAAAAAGCAAATGTGTTAAAAAAAATAACTTCCCTCCAATTTGAAAAATATAGTTTTATAAACACCTTAAAAGTCAAATTTGAATTTAAAATTGTTGGTCTGTTTGAAGTTCCACATCAGAAATGACGATAGAGAAATACTTTTCCATCCCCTTTCATTTTTCAGTCCCTCCTTTTCTCATTGAAGGGCACAGATTCACCACTCCTCATACTTAGTAGAGTATGGTTTACTCTCAGGAGAAGCAAGGAGTCTTCTGCAAGTTCCCGAGCAGGTATGGGGACATATGACTAGAGATCCAGAGTCCCTGAAATCCAGAGTGTGATGAGAAGGGATAGCGTGATCCATGACTGGACATATCTATCCTCTTGGCTACACGGTGTCTCCTTACACAGTAGGGAAATGTAAGGCCAAGGGAGGGCCAGAGTTGGGACTGCTGAAGCACAGGCCCAAGACAGGGCCTCTCTCTATGGGGTTGAAATATACTAATAAGCCCAAGAGAATATCTGTGTTTCAATTAGAGAAACATATTAATTTTCACCTTCTGCTATGAGTTTATCTCTATATCCCCAAGTTCACAAGTCTTAACCCCCAAAACATGACCTTATCTGGAAATAGAGTCACTACAGATATAATTTGTTAAGATGAGGTCACACTGGAGTAGTATGGATCCCTAATCTAATCTAACTGGTATACTTGTAAAAAGGGAAAATTGGGGCACAAATATAGACACAGGGAGAAGTCATGTGAAAATGAAGGCAGAGTTCAGGGTGATTCTCCTAAAGGTCAAAGAATGACAAAGAGTGCCAGAAAACTATCAGAGGCTAGACAAGTGTAATGGAATAGGTGTTCATACTCCTCAGAAACAACCAACTCTGATGACACCTTGATTTTGGAGCTCTAGCCTCTGGAAGTGGGAGATAATAAATCTGTTGTTTGAGCCATTCAGTTTTCAGTACTTTATCATGGTGACCCTAGTAAACTAACATATCTTCAAAGAGCCTTTGTTTTTTAATTGGGGGATAATTGCTTTACAATATTGTGCTGGTTTCTGCCATATATCAACATGAAGCCGCCTCAGGTATATATATGTCACCTCCCTCTTGAGTCTCCCTCCCACCTCCCACCCCATTCCACCCCTCTAGGTTGTCAGAGAGCATTGGATTGAGCCCCCGTCATACAGCAAATTCCCACTGGCTATCTATTTTACATATCGTAATGCATATCTTTCAATTCTACTCTTCCAATTCATCCCACTCTCTCCTTCCCTCCCTGGGTCCACAAGTCTGGTCTCTATGTCTGCATCTCTATTTCTAAACTACATATAGGTTCATCAGTACCATTTTTCTAGATTCCACATATATGCATTCATATTGGATGCTTGTTTTTCTCTTTCTGACTTACTTCACTCTGTATAACAGGATCTTCCCAACCCAGAGGTCAAATCTAGGTCTCCCACATTGCAGGCAAACTCTTTACCAGCTGAGCCACAAGGAAGTCCAAGAATACTGGAGTGGGAAGCCTATCCCTTCTCCAGCAAATCTTCCTGACCCAGGAACCAAACCAGGGTCTCCTGCATTGAAGGCGGATTTTTTACCAAATGAACTATCAGGGAAGCCCCTAAGTTCATCCACCTCACTACAACTGACTCAAATTAATTCCTTTTTATGGATGATTAATATTCCACTGTATATATGTAGCATAACTTCTTTATCCATTCATCTGTTGATGGATGTCTAGATTGTTTCCATGTCCTGGCTATTGTAAATAGCATTGCAATGAACACTGAGGTACAAGTGTCTTTTAGAATTGTGGATTTCTCAGGGTATATGTCCAATAGTGTGATTGCTGGGTCATATGGTAGGCTACAGAACTAGGAAAGGTCAGTTTTCATTCAAATGCCAAATAAAGGCAATGATTCATTGAAAGGACAGATTCTGAAGCTCCAATACATTGGCCACTTGATGCAAAGAGTTGACTCATTGGAAAACACCCAGACTCTGGGAAAGATTGAGAACAGGAGGAGAAAGGGGTGACAGAGGAAGATGATTGGATGGCATCACTGACTCAATGGACATGATTTTGAGCCAACTCCAGGCATAGTGAAGGACAGGCAAGCCTGGTGTGCAGCAGTCTATGAGTCACAAAAATGTCAGACACAACTTAGTGACTGAACAACAACATCAATGGTAATTTTATTCCTAGTTTTTAAAGAAATCTCCATACTGTTCTCCACAGTGGCTGTATTAATTTACATTCCCATCACCAGTGTGAGAAGGTTCCACTTTTATACACTCTCTCCAGCATTTATTGTTTGTGGATATTTGTTTGTAGATTTTTTTTATATTGACCATTCTATTGTGAGGTGATATCTCATGGTAGTTTTGATTTGCATTTCTCTAAAAATAAGCAATGTTAAGCATTTTTCATGTATTTCTTAGTTATGTGTATGTCTTCTTCAGATAAATCTCTATTTAAGTCATCTATCCATTTTTTGATTGGGTTGTTTGTTTTCCTGATATTGAGCTGCCTGAACTGCTTATATATTTTAAAGATTAATCCTTTTTCAGTTGCTTAATTTGCAATTATTTTCTCCCATTTCGAGGGGAGAAAAGAATTTCATTTTGTTTTTGATTTTCTTTGCCGTGCAAAAGCTTTTAAGTTTAACTAGATCTCATTTTTTAATTTTTGTTTTAATTTCCATTACTCTAGGAGGTGGGTTGTAGAGGATCTTTCTGTAATTTATGTCAAATAGTGTTCTGCTTATGTTTTCCTCTAAGGGTTTTATAGTTTCTGGTCTTACATTTAGGTTTTTAATCCATTTTGAGTGTATCTCTGTATGTCGATAGTGCATGAAGAACTATGGACAGAGGTTTTGTAACATTGTACAGGAGGCAGTGATAAAAACCATCACAAAGAAAAAGAAATGCAAGAATACAAAATGGTTGTCTTAGGAGACCTTACAAATACCTGAGAAAAGAAGAGAAATGAAAGACAAAATAGAAAGGGAAAGATATACCCAACTGAACGCAGAGTTACAGAGAAGAGCAAAGAGAAATAAGAAATCTTCTTAAGTGAACAATGCAAAGAAATAAAGAAAAACAATAGGATGAGAAAGACTAGAAATCTCTTCAAGAAATTGGAGTTACCAAGGTAACATTTCATGCAAAGATGGACACAATAAAGGACAGGTGTAGCAAGGACCAAAAAAATCAGGGGATATTAAGAACAGGTGACAAGAATACACATAAGAACTGTTTAAAAAAAAAAAAAAAGTCTTAATGTCTAGGATAATGACCATAGTGTGGTCACAAATCTAGAGACAGACATCCTGGAAAAGAGAGTCAGTGGGCCTTAGGAAACATTACTATGATCAAAGCTAGTGGAGGTGATAGACCAGCTAATGTATTTAAAATCCTAAAAGATGATAGTGTTAAATTGCTGCACTCAATATGACAGCAAATTTGGAAAATTCAGGAATAGCCATAGGACTGAAAAAGATCAGTTTTCATTCCAATCCCAAAGAAGGGCAATACAAAAGAATGTTCAAATGACCATACAATTGAACTCATTTCACATGCTAGCAAGGTAGTGCTCAAAATCCTTCAGGCTAGGATTCAATAGTACATGAATCAAGAACTTCTAGATGTACAAACAGGACTTAAAAGAGGCAGAGGCACCTGAGATCAAATTGCCAACATCCATTGGATCATAGAAAAAGCCAGAGAATTTAACAAAAACATCTACTTCTGCTTCATTGACTACGTTTAAGCCTTTGATTGTGTGGCTCACACGAAACTGAAAAATTCTTACAGAGACGGAAGTACCAGACCATTTTACCTGCTTCCTGAGAAACATGTATGCAGGTCAAGAAGAAACAGTTAGAACCATACATTGAACAATGGACTGGTTCAAAATTGGGAAAGGAATGAGTCAAGGCTGTATATTGTCACCCTGCCTATTTAACTTATGTGCAGAGTACATTATGAGAAACGCTGGGCAGGATGAAGCAAAAGCTGGAGTCAAGATTGCCAGGAGAAATATCAACAGCCCCAGATATGCAGAAGATAACACCCTAATGGCAAAAAGTGAAGAGGAAATAAAGAGCCTCTTGATGAAGGTGAAAGAGGAGAGTGAAAAAGCTAACTTAAAACTCAACATTCAAAAGTTAAGATTATAGCATCTAGTTCCATTACCTCATGGCAAATAGATAGGGAAAAAATGAAAACAGTGGCAGGTTTTATTTTCTTGGGCTCCAAAATCACTGTGGATGGTGACTGCAGCAATGAAATAAAAAAAAAAAAAATTACTTGTTCCTTGGAAGAAAACCTATGAGAAAATTTGACAACATATTAAAAAAATAGAGATCACTTTTTTTTAATTTTATTTTATTTTAAAACTTTACATAATTGTATTAGTTTTGCCAAACATCAAAATGAATCCACCACAGGTATACATGTGTTCCCCATCCTGAGCCCTCCCCCTTCCTCCCTCCCCATACCATCCCTCTGGGTCGTCCCAGTGCACCAGCCCCAAGCATCCAGTATCGTGCATTGAACCTGGACTGGTGACTCGTTTCATACATGATATTATACATGTTTCAATGCCATTCTCCCAAATCTTCCCACCCTCTCCCTCTCCCACAGAGTCCATAAGACTGTTCTATACATCAGTGTCTCTTTTGCTGTCTCGTACACAAGGTTATTGTTACCATCTTTCTAAATTCCATATATATGCGTTAGTATACTGTATTGGTGTTTTTCTTTCTGGCTTACTTCACTCTGTATAATAGGCTCCAGTTTCATCCACCTCATTAGAACTGATTCAAATGTATTCTTTTTAATGGCTGAGTAATACTCCATTGTGTATATGTACCACAGCTTTCTTATCCATTCATCTGCTGATGGACATCTAGGTTGCTTCCATGTCCTGGCTATTATAAACAGTGCTGCGATGAACATTGGGGTACACGTGTCTCTTTCCCTTCTGGTTTCCTCAGTGTGTATGCCCAGCAGTGGGATTGCTGGATCATAAGGCAGTTCTATTTCCAGTTTTTTAAGGAATCTCCACGAAAAGGGAACCCTCTTACACTGTTGGTGGGAATGCAAACTAGTACAGCCACTATGGAGAACAGAGATCACTTTTATGAAAAATGTTCGTATAGTCAAAACTGTGATTTTTCCAGTAGTCATGTACGTATGTGAGAGTTGGACGATAAGGCAGGCTGAGCAGTGAAGCATTGATACTTTCTAACTGTGGTGCTAGAGAAGACTCTTGAGAGTCCTTTGAACAGTAAAGAGATCAATCCTAAAGGAAATCAATTCTGAGTATTCATTGGTAGGACTGATGTTGAAGCTGAAGCTCCAATACTTTGGCCACCTGATGCAAAGACTGACTGATTGAAAAGAACCCTGATGCTGGGAATGATTTAGGGCAGGAGGTGATGGGGCGATAGAGGGTAAGATGGTTGAATGGCATCACCAACTCAATGGACATAATTTTGAGCAAACTCTGGAAGACAGTGAAGGACAGGGATGCCAGATGTGTTGCAGTCCTTGGGATGGCAAAAAGTTGTACATGACTTAGCAACTGGACAACAACATGGTTTAGGAACTGTTCTAATTTCATTTGTTTTACACATATTTGTCCAGTTTTTCCAGCACTGCTTATTGAAGAGACTATCTTGTCTTGATTGCATATTCTGGTCTCCTTTGTCAAAATAAGGTGCCCATAGGAACATGGGTTTATTCCTGGGTTTTCTATCTTGTCCATTGGCCTGTATTTTGGTTTCTGTGCCTGTCCCACACTGTCTTGATTACTGTAGCTTTGTAGTATAGTCTGAAATCAGGAAAGTTGAATCCTCAAGCTCCATTTTTCTTTCTCTAGATTGCTTTAGCTATTTGGGGTCTTTCGTGTTTCCATACACATTGTGAAATTTTTGTTCTAGTTCTTTCTAAAATACCATTTGTAATTGGATAGGGCTAGCACTGATTCTGTTTATTGCTTTGAGAGTATAGTAATTTACACAGCATTGATTCTTCATGGTATCTCTCTCCAGCCTTTTATGTCATCTTTGATTTCTTTCACCAGTGTCTTACAGTTTTTTTATACAGCTTCACCAACTCAGTGGGAGACAGTGAAGGACAGGGAAGTCTGTTGTGCTGCAGTCCATGGGGTCACAAAGCGTCAGACACGACTTAGTGACTCAACAACAAGAATTATAGCCTCAAAGAGCTTTTCTTCTCAAGTGTTTCTAACTGGTTACCTTCTGTTTAGTTTTATAAACTAAAATATTATATAGTAATTTTTTTTTTCCCTTTGGGAATATCACAAATTGTAAATATTTCTTATAAACTCATTTGTTAATTATATAGATATTTCGGAGTTGACTGCCCTATAGGAAACAAATAAAAGTAGAGTAAATTATAGAATGGGCTCTCTAGGTGACTCAGGGGTAAAGAATCCACCTCAATGCAAGAGATTCAGGTTGGATCCCTGGGCCAAGAAGATGCCCTTGGGGGAGTAAATAGCAACTCACTTCAGTATTCTTTCCAGGATAATCCTGTGGACAGAAGGGCCTGGCGGGCTACAATCCAATGGGTCTCAAAGAGTCAGGCATGACTGGAGTGACTAAGCACATGCACACACACACACAACATACTGAATATGCATAGTGTTTGGGTAACAATTTGAAATGAGGTGGTCAGCAGAGTACTCTTTTAAGGAACTGACATCTGAAGAAAGATATGAATGAGGTGACTTAGTTATCCTTTTTTTTTTCCTTCTGAGGGTAAAGGATTCCAAAGCGAAGGACACAGAAGTTGAGACCCTATGTTAGGAATCTGCATCTACATTGAAAAAACAGCAGGGAAACCAGTGTTGTCAAGGGAAAAGAATGAGCAGGAGCGTACTAAGAGATATGTTCAGAGAGGTAATAGGATAGTTGAAGAGAAGGCTGATCATTAAAAAATAAGAAACAAAAAGGAACGTATTAGTGTTGGAGAACTCTTAACAATAACTTAAACTTCTTTTATTTTAGAAAGAAAAGTGAGGCCAGAGATATCAAGATGCTCAAAATCACATGGATAATTAGACCCGTTACTGGAATCTGTCTGGCAGAACCACACACTCTCTGCTATACCAGTGAGCATGGTGCTTCTAAAGCAGAGATTCTCAAGTGGAGTATTCATCGGAATCACCTATACCACTTGTTAAAACACAGCCGTTCAGCTCCATCTCCATCATTTCTGATTCATTAGTTTTGAGTCCTGAGTATCTGAATTTCTAATAAGTTTCCAGGTCATGCTGATACTGATGATCTGGAGACTACATGGTGAGAACATATACTATGCCAGCAATACAACAAAAATTATACATTGTAATTTCTTACCAAATTGCATTCAGTCATTTAGATCAATCATAATTTCATGGAAATGCTAAGAATTTCTTTCATGTTCTGTATCATTATGATATACTTTCATTTTAGGATTGTTTTTCTAGAACTTGTAGCATCTATTTTTCCATCTATCTGGCTTCTTCATTATCTTTCTATTTTCCCAGCTGCTTGTCTTCAGTTTGCTTTTAGAAAAAGTTTTTGGATCAGACTTTGGACCCAAGAATTAGACATGTTTTTAAATTCTATGGAAAATACACCAGGATGGAAGTGTCCAACCATTTTTATTTTCTACAATATAGTACATCATACATCTTTCCCTAAATATTAGACAATATTCATTTCTGTATGGATTTTTATATCATTATGTAAAGCCGTAGGAAGAAAACCTCAATAGATTAGATAGAAAAAAAAAAAAAAAGAGTCCTGAGAATTAACATCAATGTCAAGAGAGAAAATGATTTCAAACAAATCTAGCCAAATGGTTTTCCCAGGCTCTTAGGCAGTGTCCAATTTTCTCGGTTAGACATTTTGGAGGGCTTTTCTGACTTTCTTCCATGCTGAAATCTAGAAATTCGGAGGTTGAAAAAAAAAGTAATCTGAGTAAATTAAATTTAGAAAATATTTGTCTAAGGGACAGCCAATATATTAATAAATGCTGTTATTTATACTTCCTAATCATATTTAGAACCTGTGTTTCTGTCTTCCTATACACCTTGCTGCCTTTATAATATTTTTCTTAGATATCGCCATGTCTCCCCTATGGCCTCAGTTAAGTACTTCTCTGAGAGGCCCAATATGTATACTGTTCTCAATTTGTTTTTCAAAACTGAATATGTTTTCAATCCAGTTGTTTAATTGAGGTCTTTCAGCAGTTCCCTAGAATATAACAGATAAAATCCCAAATTATCAGGCTTTGTGCCGTGATGTGCTTGAAATCTGTTTACCTCTTCAGTTTCAATATTGTCTCTCCCTCCTTGAAATGAAAATTAGTCAATCTGAACTAGTTCTGTATTCCTGAGTCTACCATTTGCTGTTTAATACCACAGGCCTTTTGTACAGCTGTTTACCCTCCCTGGAGCACCCTCCCTTTTCTCATCTTCATGGTAAACCCTTATACATCCTTCTGGTAATACTAGGACATCTTGAAAAGCCACTGTTCCACATTCTATAGATCAAAACTAGTCACAATGTTGACTACGAATCTAGGGAGTTACAGAAATAAATCTCAAAACTCTGTATATAAAGAATGTTGTGATTATGAAGAAGAATCTGATTCTGTATTTTTAATAGGATATGTTTTAATAGTCAAAGTGATCAGTAATTTTAATACGATTTTTTTTTTAACACAAATACATGAAAAATGTGGGTTGGCTTGGCAGAGAAGCCACCGATGTTCCAAATGTCATGTCAAAAGAAATTATATCAATCTTCTTCCATATTTGATCCATTTTTATAACAAGTAAAATCTAGTTGTAAAATGCCTCCTTTTAAAACATTCTACTTGTGGAGTGAACAACAACTATTTTTGATGCCAAAAAATTAACAAATAAGCATCTTTTGTATAAAATCTACTTTTACTTTAGTTTCTTCAAAAATATTTATCATGATTTTATAGATAGAATTATTCCTGGTGAAGCCTCTTAGACAATATTATTTTGATAGAAAGAAATGCTATAATTTAAATTGAATCTTAACATTCTGCTTCTAATATATAAAAGGGAAGATACCACACTTACTCCCCATTTTTGAGATTTTGGCTGAAACTTCCTATTTTGGTTGCAAGAGTTGAAATTAGCTGTCTGAACTTTTTAATTCAATGTGTGAAGTATTCATCTTCCAAAATGCATATACCTTCTTTCTTGAGATATTCATAGCTGTAGTACAAGAGCTTCCTATGGGAGTATGTTTTTATCTAAGCTAACTTAAGTAAACTAAATGGCAGAGTGTTTCTGTGTGCTCTGTACTCAATTTGTTTAGATAGATTTCTAGTCTACTTCCAAAATCAAAGTCATAAATAGCTCATAATGGGAAAATTCAGGTGATTAAGCCTTATCAAATATTTAGGCAATAGCATGTTGATGAACTGCATGCTTTAAGCGAGTTGTTCTAAATCAAAGATTAAAATTTGATTTTGCTGTGATAAGTAGAAATTCTACAAAATTCAATATTGAGACTACATGATCAATTTGAGCAATATTTAGTAGAAGTGATTTTGCATATCATTTTTGAAAATAGATTAGAGCAGAAATATGCAGTCTGTCTTTGCATTTACTGCTATTCACCATTTCCTGAACACCCACTATAGGCTAAGAAATGTATAATAAAATGAGCATCCACAGCTTTAGTTACATACAAATATAGAACTCAGTGAGATATAGAGAGTCTAAAGAAATATTATTTACAATATTTTTTAAATGTAATTGCATTGTAATTTCTGCACTATTGTGTGTGTGTGTGCATTTTGTACCCTCTATTAAACTCTTTGATGTATGGGTCAGGAAAAGATAATATATGGAACAAAAGATGAGAATAAACATTAAGAAATACATAGGCCAGAGAAAGTATTAAGAATAGATACAAAGACAAATTTTCGATGCATCAACTATCAACAAGGGTTAAAAGCACTGGGGTAAATGGGATTCACATGAAACAGTAAGTATTGTAACAGAAGAAAGCCATAAAAAGAAACAGTCTGATAAAGCCCAACACATAAGAGACTGTGAGAGAAATAGAATCATAGACAAAATGAAGATGAACAGCCACAGGAAGACAGAAATCAAGGTGACATATTGTCAGTGAATGAAGGCCATGAAGGTGGATGACAGTAGTTAACAGTGGATTGTATTCATATTAGTCTACTAGTCAAGTTAAATAAAAAGTATTCACTTTACCAATAGAGAGTTGGTTGATAAATTGATATGGTTTTAGTGGAATCTTTGCCAATAGTGTATTATTAACAAGAGGTGTGGGAGACTGAATAACATTGTTATAACTGAGAAAGTGAACTTCATCTAAGAGTTAAGAGATAAAGTAGTAGCAAAATCCAGTGTGAAATAATGGGAAGCCTTCATTTTTGTTTTAAGGTGGGAGAAAATGATCATTTACAATCTGAGGGAAAGATTCAGTAGTGACAGATTCCTGAAGAAAGTGTATAATTGAAAATTCGAACACCTTAAAGTGTAAGAAGTGGAGACACTGATGGAGAAGCCAGAGGAATGATGCAAGAAAAGACAAGGATAAAGGAAATTCTGGCACAAGTATAAATAATACTGTTTAGAAGCCTGATACTTTGTATTCACAATGTTGAGAGCAACAGGAGAGTTGGAGGGATAGGAGCTATCATCAAAAATGAAACACAACTGAAAGGGAAAGAGAAATTACTTAATAATGATGAAGGCTAAGCTAAGAATGAAGACCATGAAATTTTACTGGTGAGAATTTACATCACTATGTGATTGTTTTTGCCAGCTAATATCATGGCAATTATTCCAGTAGCTTTTACCAATAATATTTTAAAGACAGATATGTGGAGAGTAATACAACTTTAAGTCCAGTTTTCCAGCTGTCTTCATATATTCTTATCTGCTCTGTCTTAGGTCTTAATTTTGCTAGGCCTTTATGCCCTATCACCATAGACTACTTAAACTTTCAAATAGGAAAGGCACTTTATTTTTCCAGAGCTTGGTAACTATCTCTTGATACTATCATCGCCAAGGATTATTTTGACTGAAATTCTTCTATCTTTTGCTATAATCTACAGCAGTTATATATGTAACATAATTTAGTTTGGGTTTGTGTGGAAGAATTTACTATTATAATGTGTCATTTGGAACTGAAACATACAACAGTATAGAAGGAGGAGTCATTCATAGGTCGTCTTACAATAGGGAGACAAAGCATTATAACAACTCATAGGTTTTTGGACAATACAGAAAAATCCTTAGAATAGTCATAGAATTGTGTGTGTGTGTTTATAAGTGAGATAGAAAACAGGAGAAATTATCTCTCAGCTATAATACATAGCAAATAATTTAATACAATTTTTTCAGTTAAATTTTTTGTTACAGTGAGAAATATTTAAAAATTTTTTTTTGAGAAAAAATAAATGAGTTTGGATTCAAGAAGTGATTACATTTTGTTGTTTCATTGGCTAGGCATAAAACATCAGGCTAAAACAGCATCCACTTATTCTTATATCTGGGGAAAAATTGTCTGTATATAATACATTTCAGACTATACATGATACCAATAAATAATACCTAAAACAATTCAGATTTAAAATCTTGGAATTATCTATGACTTTTCTAAGTCCTTGAATCTCATATCTAATTTGTCTCCAAGTCCTACTTTAACTTCTTTCACAGTTTCACACACTGCTGCCATTCTAATTTAAATCTGAATAACTTCATACTTAAACTACTATAAAAGCTTCTTGACTAATTTCCTTAGAAGTAGCTCCTCTGCCTACCCTCTCTTACATATAACAAACTGATTAATTGGCTAAAATGCTTGTTCAAACAAAATACTCTTCTGTTTAGAAGACTTGACTATCCATTAGACTATCAAAATTTGAAATCATGAAGATACTTACAAAATTAAACTCTTTGGCATGTAGAGGAGAAAATTGAGGCCCACAGAAAGGAAGTTAAATTGCTCTTATGTACAAAGGACTCTGAAAAGTAGTGTGTATAACTCTGAAAGGTAGAGTATATGTAGTATTGAGTAAGATATAAAAAATCCTTAACCTCACAGAACTTACACAAAAGTGTGGAAAAGAAGAAATAAAGCACATGACTAGAAAATGTGATGACAAGTTTTAACTACTGTTACAAAAAAAATACATTTTTTCAGTGGGAGGGGTCATGGTGTGTGTGCATGTGTGTTGGATGTTGATGTTATTTTAGAAACTGGTCAGCGACAGCCATTCAGAAGAGGTGACTTTTGAGGAAACAACAATGAGACCCTGCAGATAGCTATGAATATTTGGGGAAAGAGCATTTCTGCTGAAAAAATAAAGTACAAGTCCTGAATTAGGGACATGATTTACCTGTTTGAAGAACAGCAAAATGGCCACTGTGCCTAGAGTGGATGAAGCTTTGGTGGGGGGAAGTGGTTGGAGGGAAAGACATTATATCAGAAAAGTAATTGGTTAGAGATTATACAGTTAAATCATTGCAAGGACTTACTTTTATTAATATTTTACATTTGATGGCATGCCAGTGGATGATTTTAAGTAGGTTGGTGACATAATCAGATTTACCTTTCAAATAGGGTAATAGACTGTGAAGAAGGCTGAGTGCCAAAGAATTGATGCTTTTGAACTGTGGTGTTGGAGAAGACTCTTGAGAGTCCCTTGGACTGCAAGGAGATCCAACCAGTCCATTCTGAAGGAGATCAGCCCTCGGATTTCTTTGGAGGGAATGATGCTAAAGCTGAAACTCCAGTACTTTGGCCACCTCATGCAAAGAGTTGACTCATTGGAAAAGATTCTGATGCTGGGACGGATTGTGGGCAGGAAGAGAAGGGGACGACAGAGGATGAGATAGCTGGATGGCATCACTGACTCGATGGATGTGAGTCTGAGTGAACTCCGGGAGTTGGTGATGGACAGGGAGGCCTGGCGTGCTGCGATTCACAGGGTTGCAAAGAGTCAGACAGGACTGAGCGACTGAACTGAACTGAACTGAATAGACTATGACAGGCAAAATGGGAGCCGAGCTGAAAGGTAGTTGTGGTAGCATGGTGGTGCTGAGAAGTGGTTATATTTTGGCTAAACAGATTTTCTATTAGACTGTATGTAGAGTATGACAGAGAAGAGTCAAGAGGGAATCCAAGGTTTAGGGCCTTGAGCAAATGGATTTGGAGAAACTGCAGAAGGATCAGGCCTGTGGGAATAATTTAAGATTTTTAATTTTGGCCAATTTGATTAAAACATCTAAGTGGAAGTATTCAGCAGGTAGTTGGGTGATTTGAGAGAAATTAAATTTTGGAACTCTCAGTACATAAGATGTGACAGCAAAACCATTTAGTTGTTTATATCAGGAATCCCACCCCCCCACCCCCATCTGTGGAAAAACTGTCTTCCATGAAACCTGTCCCTGGTGCCAAAATGTTGGGTGCCACAGGTCTACACAATATCCATTTATAGTTCTACTTTAACTAGTAGAATGCTTTTATTACCAAGAATAATAATATGCATTTCTAACCTCTTTTGCAGATCAGGGTGTTCAACAGGGTATTCCCATAAATTCTTGGGTGAGACTTCCAAGAAGACCCTTTAAGGGAAATAATTTATTCAGCAAGCTTATTTCTGTGACTTTTCTTACATATCTTCTCCCCAGAGAAGATCCAGCAAGAGTAGATCCAGCAGCCTGACTGATTTTAAGGATGGAAAAAAAATATTGTTATTAAAGCCAGAGTCACAGATGCTCTACATTGGTTACTATTAGGCTTTTTTTTTTTTATATGAGATAAAATTATTCACCTTGCCTAAGCCACTTGTTGTGGTGAACTGTAGTTTGTGAGAAGTTTAAGCCAGCCACAACACATTTAAAGTCACATGGTTGCATGAGATAAACAAGGAGTGGATATAAGTAAGATCAAAGAAAGCTGAAGACAAGCCTTGATGCACAGCAATATATTCTAACACTGAACACTGAGGTGGAGTAGAGGGAAGTTCAAGGCAAAGAAACCTGATGATTGACTGACATTGAGGACAGAGTCCACTGAGGACAAAGGAGTGGCAGAAAATTAAAAATTTTTCTGTATATATATATGTATATAATATATGTATGATATATGTATATATGTATAATATATGTATATATGTGTGTATATATATATATATATACACACACACACACATATCAGTTCAGGCACTCAGTCATGTCCCTCTCTTTGGGATCCCATGGACTACAGCAGGCCAGGCTTCCCTGTCCATCAGCAACTCCTGGAGCTTGCTCAAACTCATGCCTGTTGAGTCAGTGATGCCATCCAACTATCTCAACCTCTGTCGTCCCCTTCTCCTCCTGAAACTTTTAATGGACACACAGATTTTTAAATTTATTATCGTATGGATGTGTCATAAATTATATATATATGTATATATATATATATGTATATATATGTATACGTAATTATCTGTGCTAAGATTATTTTTTAAAATTGACAGATCTCATGAGAAATAAGTGGTCCCAACAGAGACTTTATCTGAGGGACTTATGGACCCCTATTTACAATTCCTAATCTCTGTCTTATTTGGTTTTGCTTTTCTGTTGTAGTCTCAACAATTTTATAAGTATCAGAAGAGGGATATGACAATTAAAAACAGAAGAAGAAAAAGAAAAACTGGAAAAGGCAAAGTTAAGATCTTAGTATGTATATACCATTATTCTTCTTAAATTTTAAATTTAGAGATTAGACATTTTCTATGGCATTAAATGTATTACTAAAACATGCTTTTAATGTACACACAGATTTTTTAATTTAATATATGAATGTGTCATAAATTGTATTTAGCTTAAACTAGAATATTTGTAAGAGAAGAAGTGAAGGAAAGAGTGAAGAAGAAAGATATGTGACATGTTGGCCATTCTAAGATCAATGTGTCATACAATTCCTGCTAGAATTCCATGTGCCTTATACATAGTTTATTGAGTTTACAAGAGATCAGCAACTACAAAACTGTGCTAAATGATTTGCTAATTTAGAATATTTATTTATAGGTTTAAATGACTATTTTTCCTGTTTTAATAGAACTTAGTACAATGCAAATGCTCATAGAAGAGTCAAATTAATGTTGCCTCTTATTCTGTCAAGAAATTCTAGTAGAATATTTTTGGAATTCTGTTCCTCATCTAAAATATACTTATTAGATAAGGCAGAAACTTCATCATTTAGAAAACAAAAATACACAGGGAGCCTCATGAAAGTAAGAAGGTGATATCATGTAGTTTATGCTTGAGAAGTCTTTCCTACTCATATAGGTCATTTCAGAAAATTAAACCCCATTGCATTATTTTCCCCAAATCCTCCAATCTACAAGTTGGGATACAAACCCAACCTCTTCCCTATATCTTATCATTAACTAGAGGTAATATTTTTCACTCTATTTTCTGACCTGCTCTCTTAGCCCATGGTATCAAGTATTTTCATATTATACTTCACATATCTCTTATCTTTAAACTGTTAAACATATGCAAGTCACATTTTGGGCTTCCGCTGTGGTTCTGTGGCAAAGAATCCTCCTGTCAATGCAGGAGACGTGGGTTTGATCCCAAGGTTGGGAAGATCCCCTCTCCTAGAAAAGGGAATGGCAACCCACTCCAGTATTCTTGCCTGGGAAATCTCATGGACAGAGGAGGCTACCAGGCTGTTGTCCTACGATTGAAAGAGTTGGACACGACTGAGTGACTAAACAACAAGAAAAGTCACATTACCACACTGAAGTTTCCTTACTAAAGCATGGCAAGGCTTCATCATTATCATGGGTATGAAAAATTGGGTTTTATTGTTCATATCAGTGTTTTTTGCCTTTTTCATACTGCTCATGGTGTTCTCACAGCAAGAATAAGGGGTGGTTTGCCATCCCTTTCTCCAGTGGACCACGTTTTGTCAGAAGGCTTCACTATGACCCGTCTATCTTGGATGGCCCTGCACAGCACGGGCCATGGCTCATAGCTTCATTGAGTTATGCAAACTCCTTCACCACAACAAGGTTATGATCCACCCTGAATATTCAATGGAAGGACTGAAGCTAAAGCTGAAGCCCCAATATTTTGGCCACCTGATGTGAAGAGCCAACTCACTGGAAAAGGATCTGATTCTGGGAAAGATTGAAGGCAAAAGGAGAAGGGGGTGGCAGAGGATGATGGTTAGATAGCATCACTGACTCAATGAACAGGAATTTAATCAAACTCCGGGAGACAATGAAGGACAGGGAGCCTGGTATACTACAGTTCCTGGGGGTCACAAGGAGTCGGACATAACTAAGCAGCTGAACAACTATTAGTGTTTTTATTTATTTTCCCCTGCTTATTATTCAGATGTTTATAGGAAAAAACTCCACATAATAACCCATGAAATCAATTACTAAGAATCTATAAATTATTCTTTCCAAGTGAAAGAAAGTATCAGCCATTCTCAAAGATTTCATTTTTTAAAAAAAAATTCATTCACTATAAAAGAGACAGACAGAGACAGAGAGGATGGATGGCAAGGAATTAACTCCATATTTTGCCAGGTTTTCTCCATGAAAAGTCTCTGAAAATCATCATTATGTGATTTTTTTTTTTGCAAGCAATTCCTAGTTGTGCCTAAATATGCCAGAATATTATTAGAAATGTTAAATATTAAATAATTTTGTCATTTTCTGAATAATTTAGTAGCTGATAATATTGTTTTGAAGTACAGAAGCATCTGTTCTTAATCTATCATTAATTTTATTAGTAGAATAATGTACCTTATGGGTTCTTTTTGATAGTTGACATTCTTTGTTTTTTTTTTTACTTTTTTTTTCTCTTTCTTTTCTAAAATGAAAGAACCCTATTTTCTATCATTTGTGTGTGTGTGTATCTGTATGTGTGTGAGTGTGTGTGTGTGTATATAAGGCAACAGAAGCTAATTAACACAGGGGATTCACCAAGTAATGTATAAGATATTCCGATGATAAATTTTTGAAATATCTATGTACTCACTGAAAGCAAGTGTGTGCTTTAAACATTAAACCACTTAATGTTATGGAATGTATTTCCTATTTTATGACATAAAAACAGCTTACAAAATGGTATTTTAATGGGGTTACATGTTTGTAGTTAATATGTAGATTTAAAAAAAATCTACCAGGAAGCAATGCTCACTCAAATGTTTTACAAAATTTTTAATTTTACACAGTGTAGAAGCACTACTTTGAATTAAAAAAAACTTATTAAATGATACATACAATTAAACATAAAATAATTCAAAGGACCACATAGTTTTGGATCATTTGATTTTAAAAATGACAATCCTTACTATCTCTGAATCTGATCATATGGGTTTGATTTTTTTTAAGTACAGAGCAGAATATTGAATTCCCAGAGATTAAGGTTGAAATGCATGTGCAGATGGTACAACCCCCAGAGACATTTGTTTCCTTAGGCACCCTTGTGTCTGCTGCCAAGATAGTGTCAAGCCAGTATTTTGGAGTAAAGTCTATACATCACTTTCAAATGATGATGTCACATTGGTCTTGGTCTCACTAATACAGCCTCTGACTAATTATATTAAGCTTCAGTGAACCATGGAAATGTTATATACATGAGATGGCACTCTCAGAGATTCACACTGACTTAACATCAGCAATGGATAAACAAGGCCCCAATCTCAGGACACGATATGGAGTAATGAAATGTACTTGGGATGTGGTGAAGCAGAGACTGAATTAGGGTTTCATGAAGCATGACTGATTCATCCAAGTAGAGACAAATCTTATTTTGAGCCCATATTTTACTTTTCCCTAAGTGTCTGAAAATCAGAGAGTGTGAAAAAATGCTCCTGAGAATTGAAATTCAATGTAGAAAATGGTACAATAAATAAAACTCCATGCAACCCATGGACAATTTTGATCATACAGAGCTTTCTTGCTAATGGCTCCAAAGATTTAAGACCCAAGCCATGAAAAAAGCATTTTCTAGTAAGGGCCCTTGGTTCTGATATTCCCTTTCCTCCCCAGGCTGACACAGTCCTAATTTACTGATGGTCAGGAATTCATGATGCATAGTTCTACTTTATGTATCAGTCTCTAATTAACAGGAGGAACTGACCAGGAATAAAAAGTCTTGTAAGCCAAAATTTTTACTTTTTCTCTTTGATGACTGGAAACCTAAAACGTGTATTTACTTAGTGCTTCATGAAACAAATTAATAATTTGGAGTTCTGTTTGAAGGTGAATTTATTTCATCATTATAATAGACATATGATAGGTAGTTTTATTATAAATTTCTGTCCATTTTATTTTGAATTTAGTAAGACTCTTCTCTACTGGATGAGGTTCTAACATACTCTCTCTTTTTATTAAGAACTTTTCCAGACATAAAATACCTTTACTCAAAACTTTGTCATGTTTGGCCTGTCAAGTATCTTGCAATAATGCTGATGCTTATTTACAATAAAAATGTCTAATTGGGGAATAAATAATTGCTTGCTCTTATTACATTGAACACTTTCCGTCAAAAAGTGTATATCTCTGGTATATTCAGGATATTTAAGAAAGCCAACAGAGAGATTAGATATTGTTATCACATGAAAAGGATCTATTTTGATTAGAACATTTTGTACACATGTTACAAAATTCAAACATAGTAATCCCTGAAACTGTATTTTATTGAGCACCTAATAGTTAATACACTGAGCAGGAACTTTATATTTAATATATAAATATATAACTTCTATTAATAAAACTCTACCAATGGAGGTATTTTTCTATTGTAAGTTTGAAGTTTGGAGTTTTGCTAGTATTTATTGAGTATTTAGGAGTTTTACAATCTTTGAGGACTTGAAATTACAACATAGTACCTTACAGATAAGAAAATTGAGAATCAGAGGACTTTAATTGTCTTTCCAATGTCACACAGTTAGTAAGTGGTAGAGATGTTAGCCAAATTCTCTATGTCTCATTCATTTTTTTTTTTTTCTGGCAATGAGTCTTCCTTTTATGGATTTCCTTCTTCAATGTTATTTATGAATATCCTAGCAGAGTGTATGAAGTTGTGAAGAAAGACACACTTTATTTCTGTTTGTGTTGACATACTTATACACAATAAGACTTCAGTGAAAGTTAATTAAGTCTAAAGTAACATTATGAATCAGGAATTTATATGATTAATCATTTCCAAGCATACTGAGCATTAGTCACTTAACAGACCCATTGCAAAGGACCATTTTGTTGGGCCTACACAGTCTCTGTACATGAGGCTTGGTGTGTGTGTATGCGTTTGTGTGTGCCCACAAATGTGCATGTATTTACAACTTGAATGAGTTCCAAAGTAATTTCATACAAACATAGGCAAACACTGTATTTCCAAGTTTTATTTGTTAACTTTCAGCCCATCTTTCCCCATGGCAACAATTTGCTATAGATAAGCAGCTGACTTGTTTTCAGAGAACATGTGCTCTCCAGTTCACCACAGTCCCCACTTCTTTTAACCTTTAGGTTACCCTTCTGGTCCTATAGGTAACTGCTTTAGTGATTTTCTGCTGTGCAATTGTTTAAAGCTATGTATTTCCTAAACTGATATAACAGCAGAAATTTAAAAAAATCCACAATCATGCTGTTTCAATATTATGATGTGATATGTAATATTTGTATTTAAGGGGCACAATTTTATGTTATACTTGACATTATCATAAAATGGTAAGAAATTAACATGAAAGCTGATCTTTTTAATAAGATATTGTGTCCAGATTTCCAAAAGAGGGAGGAGAAAAGACAATGCTAGTAGAAAGTCACTTTTATTTTGAATAAATTATACTCAGCTTTTACGTGTGGTTGTGTTGAAACAGCAGATGCAACCTGCTGTAGAGAAGGCTTTTGTGCATGCTGCTGCTGCTGCTAAATCGCTTCAGTCATGTCCCACTCTGTGCGACCCCATAGACGGCAGCCCACCAGGCTCCTTCGTCCCTGGGATTCTCCAGGCAAGAACACTGGAGTGGGTTGCCATTGCCTTCTCCAATGCATAAAAGTGAAAGTGAAGTCGCTCAGTCGTGTCCCACTCTTCGCGACCCCATGGACTGCAGCCTACCAGGCTCCTCTGTCCGTGGGATCTTCCAGGCAAGAGTACTGGAGTGGGGTGCCCTTGCCTTCTCCTTTTGTGCATGAGTAGGACACTAAGAATGGCAATGGGACACCACGAGAGGGACAGATATATGCTCGCAAAATGGCAACAGCTGCTCTACCGTTCTCTAAGCCACAGAGCCTACCAGAAAGTGTTTGATTTTTTTCAATATATTTTGATAATGATGGATCTCTGCATATTTAAAGTCCTGATAAATACCATTTCTTAGGCTTGAAGATTCCCTTTTGTTATTTGAGTAAAGATAACTTGCTTTCTAGAACAGAAACTTAACATTAGATAACCTTGTTTCAACTTTTACTTGAAGAGATGACTAAAACACTGTTTCAGTTTTCAAATGAAATTTACTGTCTAAATATTCCAGACACAGAAAATTATTCAAATGTTAACTTAGGTATATACAAAGTTTGAGTGACACATTTTAGTAACTGAAATGTTTCAAAATCTCAAATCTTGAAAAAGATCAGAAGGGATTAGTAAGGATTTTATTTTTCTTTGCTCTGTCATCACCTAGATATGCACGAAGACTCTGTGCATGTAAAAGCCCATGAAAGCTTCAAATGAAAGGAGGGCTGTTTCATGTGGCTCTGCAAAGTAGCTATACAGAAGAGTATGTTATTTAGCTTTATTAAATAACATACATTATAGATTGCAGGTTTAGATTTTACATGAAGGCATTCTCTTCTCCAGTGTAGATTTATCTTCATTAGAACTAGCAGGGTACTTAATTTACTAGAATTGATAAAGATAGTGATAATGATATAATGTAGGAACAAATCTCTTAAAAAAAAAACAAACACAAAACTCTCGTGTTTGCTGTTCAGGTAGCAAAGAAGTTTAACCAAGTTTGGTATTGTTCTAAGAAAAGTCACACATGTAAGTGTTGTAGACTTCTTTCTTTCCTTTGGAACCTCTCTTAACATAATTGAAACAGTTATGTTCATGCAGTAGCCAAGCTATGTCAGCTTTCGGGACTTCATCTGCCCATAAATAAATGGTAATAAACATACATTCCTGGTCTAAATCAGATGGCAGAATTCACGGAGCTGGCACAATCCCTTAAAAATTTAGCCTTACAAACTGTATTTTCAATAGTCAATGAATGTAGCCAGTTTTAAAAATATCTGTTTTTATTCTGAACCTTGTGATGGCTTCACACACATTTAAGATCATAGATTTAAGACTGATCTGGTGTAAAAAAATTTTTTTTTTTTCTTAGAAACTACCTTTGCCTTTTTTTAGTAGTGCCCCACAAGGACAATTAGACATAACCCAGATTTTCCTTGCAATGATTATTAATTCTTTCTTTTTTTTTTTCAGTTAGAAGCCTGAAGTAAATGCAATGTGCAAAAACGGAAAAAAAAATTATGTGCAGAAAAAATGTAGTGTTTGTAACAGAGAACTAAAGAAATAAACTCCTTAAACCCTAAAGTTCTAATTGGACAGCACAGACTGAATTATTATTCCCAAAGTGTCTGTATATCTAGTGTTTTGCAATTAGTAGATACTCAGTAAACACCTATGAAATGAGTGAAGAAATAAATGAAAAAAATATTTAAAAAAAGAATATTACTTCTCCATAGATGGAACTACACCATAGAACAGGTTCATTGATTTAAAAATAACAAACATCTTAAGTGTTCTGTTTTGAGTTCTGAGAAGAAAATGATAGAAAATGTTATCCATGGCCTCAATATCTTACCTGTAAAAGATGACATAAATACTTGCAAACATTAATACCTTCTCCATAATGATCTACTTAGGAGTTCTGAAAAATAACTGTAGAAATATTACTTGACAGTATACAATTTATTGCCAGTGACTGAGTAATCAGTTCAGGCTGGATTGGTCATGGGAAGCTTTTAAAGAATCAGTAATGGATTACTAGTTTTGAAGAATGGACATAGTAAGTTTAAAAGAAAAGAACAGGGAATGTCATTCTGGTTTAGAGAATGGCAATCAAAAGTGAAATTTTTAAATAAAAAACCAGTTATGTTTTGGAGACTCAACAAATCAGTTTAGGAAATGAGTACTAGTTGATAAAGTGAAGGATAAGAATAGAAACATGGCAGGTTGAACCTTAAATAAAAACTTATAGAAACAGTCATTTCTAATATTTGGTTTGGACTTGAAAGCAAAATATACTGAAATGCCATTATAGCACCCAGTCTTTGTACCCAAATTCACTGTATCACTTTGTTCCTTCTCCCTTTCCCTATTATTTTCTAAAATTGTCTATGCTCAATTTTATTTCAAAAGTAGACCCAGAAGCAGAGTATTAGCATTGTACATTCAAGAAAAATAAAAAGATTCCATTATGCTAATGTAATCCAGTCACCATGGGCAAATTCAGTAATATTCTAAGCTATTCTATATACATTAATTTTTCAGTCTTTCTCCTTAAAAAGCACTAATAAAAAAATCAGGATTTTTTTTTTTGATGGGTTCTTCTTTGTTTGTGTTATGTCGAAGATTTGCTTGTATATCAAGAAATATTTAAAGTATTTGCCAACATTTATGTGCTTCTCAAAGGATTCAAAGCCACTAGAATCATCTATTAAAATGAGTCCTAGACGATTCAAGTGGTTTTGAAACTTTGTCATGAATATTCAAAAATTTCTGGCAAATAGCTGATTGTCAGCTATAAGGAATTTCAGTCTTTGTGTGTATATATAGATGGGGAAACAGTGGAAACAGTGTCAGACTTTATTTTTCTGGGCTCCAAAATCACTACAGATGGTGACTGCAGCCATGAAATTAAAAGACGTTTACTCCTTGGAAGGAAAGTTATGACCAACCTAGATAACATATTCAAAAGCAGAGGCATTACTTTGCCAACAAAGGTTCGTCTAGTCAAGGCTATGGTTTTTCCTGTGGTCATGGATGGATGTGAGAGTTGGACTGTGAAGAAGGCTGAGTGCCGAAGAATTGATGCTTTTGAACTGTGGTGTTGGAGAAGACTCTTGAGAGTCCCTTGGACTGCAAGGAGATCCAACCAGTCCATTCTGAAGGAGATCAGCCCTGGGATTTCTTTGGAAGGAATGATGCTAAAGCTGAAACTCCAGTACTTTGGCCACCTCATGCGAAGAGTTGACTCATTGGAAAAGACTCTGATGCTGGGAGGGATTGGGGGCAGGAGGAGAAGGGGACGACAGAGGATGAGATGGCTGGATGGCATCACTGACTCAATGGACGTGAGTCTCAGTGAACTCCGGGAGTTGGTGATGGACAGGGAGGCCTGGCGTGCTGCGATTCATGGGGTCGCAAAGAGTCAGACAGGACTGAGCGACTGATCTGATCTGATATATATATATATATATATATATATATATATATATATATATATATATTTGTCAGCAGTCCTATATAGATACTACACATTTGCACATAAAAGTGATTGATAAATTGACTGATTTAAAATTTTAGTTAGAATTTTGCCTCAATGAAATTATGATGTAGGTTCAGATGATTGTTGGCATCTGAATTACCAGGTCTTTCCCTAATAGTCCTACTTCAAGTTTAATCTACTATGGGATCAGTCCTGGGCCTTGGCTCTTATTCTAACTCTTGCACTAACTTCTACTTCTGCCAAACGTGTGGTGGTCAACAAGTTATTCCTTCTGCTGAACTAAATCTTTCCTTCTATTATTTCATAGTATTTTGCTTAAACTGCTCTAAATTCCCACTGCTGCTGCTGCTGCTAAGTCGCTTCAGTCGTGTCTGACTCTGTGCGACCCCATGGACGGCAGCCCACCAGGCTCCGCTGTCCCTGGGATTCTCCAGGAAAGAACACTGGAGTGGGTTGCCATTTCCTTCTCCAATGCAGGAAAGTGAAAAGTGAAAGTGAAGTCGCTCAGTCGTGTCCGACTCTTAGTGACCCCATTGACTTCAGCCTACCAGGCTCCTCCGTCCATGGGATTTTCCAGGCAAGAGTACTGGAGTGGGGTGCCATTGCCTTCTCCGAAAATTCCCACATGTATTTTCATATAGTATGTCCAAAGATTTTGTGTACTGTATTTTCTTGTTAGGGTTGCTTGTGCAAGAATTTTTTTTTTTTTTTTTTTGGTCCAAATTAAATTGTGAAATCTCTTTCAGAGAAGAAAATAAGTTTTCTCTGTGTTGTTAAATTTCCAACAATTTGTTTAAAATGACAAAAAATAACAGTTTCTTTAATTTTTCTTAAGCCCCTAACTAACCAGTTAATGTTTTTCTTATTACTAAGATCTTTATTGTTTTCCTGCATTGCAACAAGTACATTTTGCTACTACTTTGACCATTTGCATATACATATATATTTAATGACTCTCCCATACTTTAGAATATAAAACTTGTGAGGTCAGAAACCATGTTGTCTTTCCACGCTTGTTCACCTTTTCACATTTAAATCTTGTAAAGCATAACTTCATTCTGCACAGGGCCTCATAAGCTGTTGATTGATTTCAATTAAACATATAAATGTTAAAAAAATAAAGAAAAAATAACAGAGGTATCCTAAAGTTTTAAAGGGAATGAGGAAGATTAATAAATAGCCAGACAAGTATGAAAGTGAAGTCGCTCAGTCATGTCCGACTCTTTGCGACCCCATGGACTGTAGCCTATCAGGCTCCTCCATCAATGGGATTTTCCAGGCAAGAGTGTTGGAGTGGATTGCCATTTCTTTCTCCAGGGGATCTTCCCAACCCAGGAATTGAAACCAGGTCTCCTGCATTGCAGGCAGATGCTTTACCGTCTGAGCCACCAGACAAATGTGGCAAGTGTTATAATTCAGGTGACACAGCCCAGTACCACACAATTCATAGTACACTTTCCCATCAGTAATTGTGCATTAGAAGGAAAGATGGAAGGGGGGAAAGAAAGAGAAAAGAGATGGGTTAAAGAAGAGGACTTTCCTTATTTTGGTATTTACAAAGCACAAAATTTTTAATTTACCAACTATATTTTAGTAAGTTATTAGTAGTTTTTGCACATGATTTTGCCCCAGAAATATGATATGTACATATAAATATTAAAATTTTCATAACATTTAAGAAATTATTGAATTGCTAGCATGACAATCCCAAGACAACAATCTTCAAGCAAAGTACACCTTTTTTAGTATTATTATAATTAATGTTTTCTCTTAATCCATAGAGAGTATCACATTTTACTTGAAACTACTTCAGGGTAATTTTCAATTCAAATGAACTTTACAAAAATATACATTATTTTGTTTTTTTCCTTATAAAATCCACAGATGCTTGAAAAACTGGTGAAGACATTGTTTGTATCTGCAATTGCTTTGTCGCTCTGACAATATAGGTTAGTTTGACAACCATGCATTGTTCATCTACATGGTACCCTCATGCCCAAAATTGCAGAACTTCCATTCAGTAAAAAGACAATGACCAATAATCAAGGATTTCACTCGATATAAGTTGCTGTTATCTGGTTGTAGTTGCAGATTTCTTTCTTTCTCCTTCTCTTTCTCCTCCTTTTCCTTTCTACTCTCCTCCCTCTCCTGCTCCCTACTCACAACCTTTTACTACTTTATCTTCTCTTTGTAGTTTTGTGTATATCTAATTATCTGGGAAAGTGAGAACTAGATTCCTCTACCAAACATGAGTAGTTTAAGTTTGACAGTCTCATTTGCAGTGAAAGACTGAAGAATTGTAGCAGCTGGTAAATTATTTTACTCAAGAATTTAAAACTTTAGCTATCTAAAGTTTCCTATTGCTGCATGTCCTAAGATATTAAAGTATAAGTTATAGGTGACCTAAGAGACACCCTCAGAAAAGGCAGTGGCAACCCACTCCAGTACTCTTATCTGGAAAATCCCATGGATGGAGGAGCCTGGTAGGCTGCAGTCCATGGGGTCGAGAAGAGTTGGACATGACTGAGCAGCTTCCCTTTCACTTTTCACTTTCATTCATTGCAGAAGGAAATGGCAACCCACTCCAGTGTTCTTGCCTGGAGAATCCCAGGGATGGAGGAGCCTGGTAGGCTTCTGTCTATGGGGTTGCAGAGAATTGGACACAACTGAAGCAACTTAGCAGCAGCAGCAGCAGGGAGACCCTATTTACCATCATTTTACAATATGATCTTATGGAAAGCTCAAAAGTGTACTGTGTGTGTATGTATAAATACCCATCTTCTTGATGTGCTCGGATTTATATACAAAATTTTGACTAGCATTAGTGGAAGTTATATATGTACATAAATAATTAGTCTCTTCAATTTCAGTTCAGTTCAAGTTTGTTCAGTCACTCAGTTGTGTCTGACTCTGCGACCGAGTCAGCTCCTTCCAGTGCTTTCAGAATTTTCAATCATCATTAATGTTCAGTAAAGACTTTTAAGCTATGTCTCTACAGTAAAAGAATCTGGAAAATTTACTAGATCCAAAAATTTCAGATATATTTGTTTCATGTTCAGTTCAGTTCAGTTCAGTCACTCAATCATGCCTGACTCTTTGCGACCCCATGGACTGCAGCATGCCAGACTTCCCTGTCCATCACCAACTCCTGGAGCTTGCTCAAATTCATGTCTCATGTTACAACCATGCAAGTTCACCATGTGAGGATACAACATGAAGATTAAAATTTAGAACGTGTTTCTCACTAGAATTCAATCATGCTGGCACCCAGATTTGGGCTTTCAGACTCCAAAACTATGAGAAATGAATTTCTGTTGTTTATAATCCACCCAGTCTGGGATATTTTGCTGTACCAGTGCACGTGGACTAAGACAGACCATTTCATAGGTGGTAACCTATGAGCTGTAATCTGTGCTCTAAAGTGAAGTGGTCTGAGTCTTCTAATGCTAGAAGTCAAAACCAAAGAGTAATGTAGGTGGGCACCAAAGATGCTGGACTTTTAAGAGCTGTCAGAAATCCTGTCCATTCTTTCAGTTGAACCATTTGTGAAACAGTAACCTAAATGAATAAAGACAGTATTCTCAAGTTGACACAGAACATAAATTTTATAATGTTTGTTCTCATTAAAGAGGAAATTTTGTATGCTGGAGAAACATTTTATATATATATAATGTATATATAATATGTAATAACATATATTATATATAATATAAATTATATATAAATAAATATATAAATTATACAATTATATATAATGTATAAATATATATAATATGGAAATTATATATATTATAATATTATATAATATACAGTTTTAACTAGAATATACTTGTATTAGAATAATTTAAATTGTTCTTCAAAGTGTTCTCTGAACTGAACTGAAGTAAATTTTTACGTACACCTTATGTGTTTTGAGTTCCTGTTTTATCTGTTGCTGCTTCTACTTTGTGAATTCAGAGGAACTCTTCATTTATCCCCCTGTCTTTTCCTCTTTGGTCTGTGTCACTTAGAGCAGAGAAAGTGCCAAACAGACCTGACTGAGAAGTAGTATAAACATACGAAGAAGTATTGCAATGCTCTTTCAACAGCTTTTCCTATAAGTTTATCCACCTTGGCTACTATTGAAGTCTCTAACATGTGTCAGTAATTTAAAAATCCACAGCAGCTTGCAGAAACAAATATTCTATCATTCTCTCTTGTTACAATATATACCACAAGTCTTTCCATCATAACTTTACTCAAAGGCCTACTATATATGAACTCAATTTATTATAGTTTGCCACATACATATCCATTCTAAATTATTGTGTAAGCATTCAATGTTTGATGTAATATGAGACTAAGAAATAATGTATCTTGCAATGTATATTATCAAAAGTAGAGAAAAAATAAATAACTTTTTACTAACATTGTGAGAGATAGTGATCATGAGATAGTAAACAGGCAAAATTCTCAGTAAACATTAATCTTTATCACTAATGAAATGTAAAATGCTATTATTTTTAATCCCTCAATTTAGCATGCAATCTATGTTTCTATTCTCTTTAAGCATGTATAAGTGATATCTATCTATCTGAACCTTCATGGTTTATCTTTAAAAATAATAATATTAATACAAAAGATAGAGGACCTCTATTGTGTCAGGCACTATTTTAACTACATTAAAACATACTTACAAGAGCTTCATGATATAGATACTATTTTCATTTCCACTGTTTCCTGTTTTGGAAATTAAAGCACAGAAAAATTGAGTTTTTCCCTTCAAATCATGTAGCAAACATGCACCAGATCTAGACCAGATGTCCCAGCTCTGAAATTTTTAGGTTGTTGTTCTTAACAGGTTAGTACCACTGATTACTCATCCATCACACAGAAGCTTTATGAAGAACATTAATAACAAATGCTGCATTTAGCACAAAGAAGAACAAAAATAAGAATTTTATAAATGTAGATCCATCACTATTAAAACTTACAGAAAGAGACTTCATTGTACTTCAGAAGAAAATATGTATTTTCTTCATACATACCAAGATTTGAGTATCAGTATCCCAAGTAGCACTAATGGTAAAGAATCCACCTGTCAATGCAGGAGACATAAAAAACACAGGTTCATCCCTGGTTCGGAAGAATGGCCTGGAAAATGGCATGGAAACCCACTCCAGTATTCTTGCCTGGAGAATCCCATGGACAGAGGAACCTGGCAGGCTACAGTCCACAGGGTCTCAGAAAGTCAAACACAACTGAAGTGACTTAAACACAGCACAGCATGTAGTTAATAACATGGCAAATATTCTTGAAGCCTCTAATATAACTCAGGCACTCTGGTAGACAGTCTAACTGATATACCTCACTATATTGAAACACTACTTGAATCCTACAAGTTATTTTCTAACAATCATATTTTATGTGTAAAGAATTAAGGTTCATGGAGATTATTCAAGAATCTTTTAAAGTGACACACCCAGTTAACTATGCCATTGTAATACAAACCTAGATCTTTCTAACTCCACAGAGACATCTGAGAACTATTGCAACGACAAGGAATAGAGCTGAAGGTCTTATAAGTCTCTCACTAGCCCCACTTCTTATCACAGTAGCCAATCAATGACAAAATGAGACTTCTGTATTTTCCCTAACACAATTTTATTTCTTTTTATGAAATTTATATGTACTTCATTATATATTATATCATGTTTTAATTAGAATGAAAACCATGAAAGAGGGACATTTATTTTGTTCAAGGAATATTTATCCATGAATAAGAACTTAAGAAAATTATATTTAGGCAAGAAGTACCTCAGTGTTAACTATGAGTATAGATATTTTAGCACTTGCTTTTTATTTAAAAATAACCTTAGTGCTCTGGCTAATGTCTACTTGGGAAAGAAAACTCTGCCTCATAAGATAAACAAAGTTTTCTTAAAACTAATATTTTATATTAAAACGAATGCATCATAATTAATTAATTAATTATCATATAGTAGAATAAGTGAAGGCATTCTAATATTTGGAGGACAAATATCAGATGCCCAGAAAGATAAGGCTATTTTGCTTTTTCACTTTGCATCTCATAGAAAATGATACAAAAAAAGCACACAATAAGACAACAATCTGCCAATATATACCTGTTATTTAAAAGCCAAGAACTTGGAGATGGACAATACCAATTTTGGAGGTTATACACAAAAATGAGTGTTTTCAAGGAATATAAATAGAGAAAAATGAGATTTATGGGAGTCACATTAAATAATTAATGACTTAGCAAACTCACCAGTTGACCATAAGTGACTAAGCATGAACAACAGAGAACAATCAAGTCTGGGCTTGAATAGAAAAAAATAGCCTGTCTGACCTGCAGACTAATAAGTAAACAAATGTCACTGTTTTTATCCACTGAGTTTTGGAGGATCATGTATTACATGGAGTTATTGCTGTAATTAATAACTGATTCACCAGCAAAATATCACTAAAAGTTCTTATCTTAGTGTTCTAAATCTGTCATTAACAGATAAGGTGAATTTAAATGAACTACTTACCTTTTACTTCTTTATTTTTACAATGTCAAAAAAAGGTATGAAGATTTATTCAGATGACTTCTAAAACCTTTTTTTCTCTTATTTTATGGTTCCAGGAAATTGAGGAACTTGAATTCTAGAATGCAATCTATAAATTAAACCTTTCAAAAAAATAAACTTTTGTCTCTTAAAAATAGTGATTAGAGAAACTATTTCATTACTAACATATTGCGTCTCATTTCTAGTGTTTATAAATAAAAGCAATAAAAAATGACTATTGAAGTTGGAAGACATTTGCCAGTAAAAACATTAAAAGACTCTAAAAGTGAATGAGTTGTTTGCCCAGCCAGGGGAAGAACAAAATCAAATTAAAATATTGGAAGTACATTCAACTGCTTATGGATGAAAAAAGAAGCATGCAGGCAAACAAAATCAAAGCCCCTGAAGATTATATAAATATATTTGGCTCTTATAGACAACAAACAAATATGTAGAATTATAAAAATGATAATATTGGTATTCTAAAACTATAGTGAAAAGTCATATATGTTTTATAGGGGACAGCATATTAACATTATATCATTCTGGCTCCTGGATAAAAGGAATTCCTATATCTTAAATAAAGTGAATTATGATGCATGTTTATCTGAGTCATATTTTTAAAATTAAATTCACAATATTCGGTAAGCATTGGTATTAAGTGAAAGGGATAGACCAAGAACACATTATAACAAAGGTAATTGTAACTTCCTCTTACAGACTTTCATTTAAACTAAGTGGCCAAATAGCTATTTTAACAGATAAAATTATTTTAGGGCAGAGATTACTGGGTGATGATTCTACCTCTCCATGATAAGGTTTTTACATTTTTATAAGATTTTATAATATCTTAACCTAAAGGAATAAACACCTATGGGAGAAATCAGTTAAGACTGAAATTTTGGGATAGTGGTAACAGCCACTCTTTCCACACCATGATGAGCCTCATTATGGAGAAACATCTACCTATATGCAGAAAATAATATGAATAGAAACAAAGTTGATTTTGCACTTTAATTATATTAATTGATAAAATAACTTAGGAACCTTTCTCCTAATTATTTGCACTTTCTGAGGTCTGGACAATGACTAAGCCATATAATTCTATCTGTTGTTTCTTTTAGCATCTGCACATCACTAATCTACCTTATTGTTTATTCCAAATCAAACTTTTCTTCCATATTATTTTTAGAGAAGCTAATTGTTCAACTACTCAAGGTGTCTGTGTGTGTGTATATATATATATATATATATACACACACATACATATATAACATATAGCACTAGCATATGGAAAATATATAATTATGTAGATTTAAATATATATATATATATATATATATATATATAAAATTTAGAATCAGGAAAAAATTCACAATGCCTTAAACAATAAGCTTATCTTGAGGTCCAAAAATAGAGCAGACTTCAATCTTTGTGTCAGTCAGTGGTCCAACAGTGTTATGATCATGGCTTCATTTGCTGGGAGTCATCTACTGGCAAGGCTGGATCCCCTCTGCTCATAAATCACTGGAATGGCAGTGGGACTATATTATTTTTTACTCTTTTCCCTGTGATTGGGTGTGGTTCAGGTGTTCAAACATGACTTAAAATTTCAGCCAGGTGGGTAACAAATGCGAATTAACTTAAGAGGTTTTGAACCTATCATTTTCAAAGGGTTTGGAATTCCTATAATTAGATAAGCTATACAAAAACTCAGGTACTGTGGATGGTATGCTCTTTCCTAACACATATAGACTGCATTTTAAAAAAGTAGATGATTGAACAAAATTGAAGTTTTGTCATGAAGGAGGATGGTGAGCATGGATGATGAGGCAGACAAACAACTGTTGCCATAAAAATATTTACCTTACAGAGTCTGAGGAAAGACAGTATAAGTGTTTTCAAATATTGAAGAATAGCAGCCTGGAAATTGATAACATACAATTAAAATTATATCCCATTTCCAGAGAGATGAGCATGATTATCATACAAAGAAAAATCATTACACTAAACTAAATGATTGTACTAACTGATCTATATTTTTAGGCAAATTAAATTTTGCATGACTTCCTATAAGGATATTTAAGTAAATTGTATATTATTGAAACATTAACTTAAGATTTCTTAGATTCAAGATTAAGATAGACTATCCAGACAAGATAGACATAAATCCATGTGAAATTATTGTTACATATATGCCTACAAATCAGTGATTACACTGCCAATAACACTTGAATCATTACATATGCCACTCTCAATTATTATCTCTCACTTTAGTTAAATCAATAGATAACTTGTTTACATCACAAGCAAGTGGGATTTATCCAGGTATGCAAGACTAACTCAACATGCAAAAATCAATTAAGTAATCTATCACATCAATAAACTAAAAAAGAAATATAGCATGATGGTATCAATAGATGCAAAATAACTTATCTACTCATGACAAAATATCTCAGTAAACTAGATGTAGAGAAGTTTCTCAACTTGATAAAGAATATGTACAAAAGAACTATGACTAACATAATACTTAATGGTGGGAAACTTGAACCTTTTCTACTAAGGTCAGAAACAAGATAAGAATGTCCCCTCTCACTACAGTTTTTCAACATTTTACTGAAAGTCCTAGCTAATGCAATAAAAAAAGAAAAAAATAAATAAAGATACATAGATTGCAAAGGAAAAATTAAACCAGCTTTGTTCACAGATGACTTAATCTTCTATGTAGAATATTTGAAAGAACTGACCAAAAAAGCAAACAAACTTCTGACTCTAATAAGCAATTATAGTAAAATTTTAGGAAACAAGGTTAAAACATAGAAATCAATTGTTTTCTTATATAACAAACAAACAAGTAGAATTTGAAATTAAAAATATAATATAATTTACATTGGCATACCTAAAATGAATACTTAGATAAACATCTCACAATATATATGCAAGATCTTGATGAGGGAAACTACAATACTCAGATGAACAAAATCAAAGAAGTAAGTAAACAGAGATATATTCCAGGCTTATGAATGAGATCAGATCAGTTGCTCAGTCGTGCCCGACTCTTTGCGACCCCATGAATCGCAGGACACCAGGCCTCCCTGTCCATCACCAGCTCCCAGAGTTCACTGAGACTCACATCCATCGAGTCAGTGATGCCATCCAGCCATCTCATCCTCTGTCGTCCCCTTCTCCTCCTGCCCCCAATCCCTCCCAGCATCAGAGTCTTTTCCAATGAGTCAACTCTTCGCATGAGGTGGCCAAAGTACTGGAGTTTCAGCTTTAGCATCCTTCCCTCCAAAGAAACCCCGGGGCTGATCACCTTCAGAATGGACTGGTTGGATCTCCTTGCAGTCCAAGGAACTCTTAAGAGTCTTCTCCAACACCACAGTTCAAAAGCATCAATTCTTCGGTGCTCAGCCTTCTTCACAGTCCAACTCTCACAACCATCCATGACCACAGGAAAAACCATAGCTTTGACTAGATGAAACTTTGTTCGCAAAGTAATGCCTCTGCTTTTGAATATGCTTTCTAGGTTGGTCATAACTTTCCTTCCAAGGAATACGCGTCTTTTAATTTCATGGCTGTAGTCACCATCTGTAGTGATTTTGGAGCCCAGAAAAATAAAGTCTGACATTGTTTCCACTGTTTCCCCATCTATTTCCCATGAAGTGGTGGGACCGGATGCCATGATCTTCGTTTTCTGAATGCTGAGCTTCAAGCCAACTTTTTCACTCTCCACTTTCACTTTCATCAAGAGGCTTTTGAGTTCCTCTTCACTTTCTGCCATAAAGGTGGTGTCATCTGCATATCTGAGGTTATTGATATTTCTCCCGGCAATCTTGATTCCAGCTTGTGTTTCTTCCAGTCCAGCGTTTCTCATGATGTGCTCTGCATATAAGTTAAATAAACAAGGTGACAATATACAGCCTTGACAAACTCCTTTTCCTATTTGGAACCAGTCTGTTGTTCCATGTCCAGTTCTAACTGTTGCTTCCTGACCTGCATACAAATTTCTCAAGAGGCAGATCAGGTGGTCTGGTATTCCCATCTCTTGAAGAATTTTCCACAGTTTATTGTGATTCACACAGTCAAAGGCTTTGGCATAGTCAATAAAGCAGAAATAGATGCTTTTCTGGAACTCTCTTGCTTTTTCCATGATCCAGCGGATGTTGGCAGTTTGGTCTCTGGTTCCTCTGCCTTTTCTAAAACCAGCTTGAACATCAGGAAATTCACGGTTCACATATTGCTGAAGCCTGGCTTGGAGAATTTTGAGCATTACTTTACTAGTGTGTGAGATGAGTGCAATTGTGCAGTAGGTTGAGCATTCTTTGGCATTGCCTTTCTTTGGGATTGGAATGAAAACTGACCTTTTCCAGTCCTGTGGCCACTGCTGAGTTTTCCAAATTTGCTGGCATATTGAGTGCAACACTTCCACAGCATCATCTTTCAGGATTTGCAATAGCTCAACTAGAATTCCATCACCTCCACTAGCTTTGTTCGTAGTGATGCTTTCTAAGGCCCACTTGACTTCACATTCCAGGATGTCTGGCTCTAGGTCAGTGATCACACCATCATGATTATCTGGGTTGTGAAGATCTTTTTTGTACAGTTCTTCTGTGTATTCTTGCCATCTCTTCTTAATATCTTCTGCTTCTGTTAGGTCCATACCATTTCTGTCCTTTATCGAGCTCATCTTTGCATGAAATGTTCCTTTGGTATCTCTGATTTTCTTGAAGAGATCCCTAGTCTTTACCATACTGTTGTTTTCAAAGTCAATATTATTATGGTATTTGTTTTTAACAATTTGATTTGTAGATTTCATACAATATCAGTCAAAGTTTCATAAACAAAACAAAAAAGAGAACCCTCAGCATGGGAGAATATATTGCAAATGAAGAAACTGACAAGGGATTAATCTCCAAAATATATAAACAGTTTATGCAATTCAATATCAAAAAACAAATTACTCAATAAAAAAATGGGCAGAAAATCTAAATAGACATTTCTTCAAGGAAGACATACAGACGGCAAAAAAGCACGTAAAAGATGCTCAGCATCACTAATTATTAGAGAAATGCAAATCAAAACTATATATAATGAGTTTTCACACTGGTCAGAATGACAATCATCAAAAATCTACAAATAATAAATACTGGAAAAGGTGTGAAGAAAAGGGAACACTTCTACTTTTTTGGTGGGGATGTAAATTGGTATAAGTACTATGGAGAACAGTGTAAAGGTTCCTTAGAAAACTAAAAATAGAACTACCATATGACCCAGCAATTTCATTCATAGGTATACACCAGAGAAAACTATAATTTGAAAAGATACATGCGCTCCAACTGCAGCACTAGTTACAATAGCCAGGACATGTGAGCAACCTAAGAGTCCAATAACATAGGAATGAATATAGAAGATGTGGTACAATGAAATATTACTCAGCCAGAAAAAAATAATGAAATAAGGCTATTTGCAGCAAAATGGATGGAGTTAGATGTTGTCATATTGAAGGAATTAAGTCAGATACAGAAATACAAATATTATATCATGATATTGATTATTGTGAAATCTAAAAAAAGGGTACAAATGAACTTTATAAAACAGAAGTAGAATCACAGATGTAGAAAACAAACTAATGGTTACTAGAGGATTTGGGGGGAGGGATAAATTGGGAGACTGGTGTTGAAAACACTTACTACTTTACATATAGTAGATAACTAATAAGAACCTGCTGTATACCACAGGGAACTCAATACTCTCTAATGGCCTATATGGGAAAAGATTTAAAAAAAATTGAATAAACCTATATGTATAACTGATTCACTTTGCTGTATACCTGAAACTAACACAATATTGTAATTACTCCAATAAATTTTTTAAAAAATCTAGCAGGTTATGTTGTGGTTATCAACAAATGATTATGAAGCTTATATAAAGAATCAAAGACTCTACCAAATATTAAAGGGGAAACAATTGTACTTTAAGACTTGTTATTAAAGCTTCAATAGTCAAGATGACATTGTTTTGACAAAAGAGTTTATTGACAGAATGATGAAACAGAATAAATAGCCCAGCAATTTACCTACACAAATATAGTCAACTGATTTTTGACAAAGGAGTAAAAGTAAAGCAACAAAATAATCTTCTCAGCAAATGTTTCTGGAACAACTGGACAGTTTTCATTCAAAAAATGAATTCAGATACAGATCTTATGGCCTTCACAAAAAATAATTTAAAAAGGATCACAGGACCTAAATGTAAAACCCAAAAGTATGACATTTTTAGAAGATAACATAGAAAACCTAGATGACTTTTAGTGTGGCAATAACTTTCCACAAATAGCAACAAAGATACAATCCTTATTAAAAAAAAAA
The DNA here is from genome assembly GCF_029407905.1 of Bubalus kerabau. Lineage (NCBI taxonomy): Eukaryota > Metazoa > Chordata > Mammalia > Artiodactyla > Bovidae > Bubalus > Bubalus kerabau. Next base: position 94,522,407 of record NC_073625.1, read on the forward strand.
AAAAGGTAAGTTAGACTTTATCAAAACTAAAAACTTCTGCCCTGTGAAAGACAACATTAAGAGAATGACAGAGAAGCCACAGATGGGAAAAAAATATTAGCAAAAGACATATTTGAGAAAGGACTATCATACAGAATATATAAAGACATCTTGAAGTGAAAGTTGCTTAGCCGTGTCTGACTCTTTGAGACCCCATGAACTATAGAGTCCATGGAATTCTGCATATCAGAATACTGGAGTGGGTAGCCTTTCCCTTCTCCAGGGAATCTTCCCAACCCAGGGACTGAACCCAGGTCTCCCACATTGCAACTTGGCAATAAGAAAACAACCTGATCAAGAAACGGGCCAAAGATCTTAACAGATACCTCAGCAAAAAAGATGTAAGTATAGTACATAAGCATATGAAATGATGTTTTACATCATTTGTCATCAGGAAAATGCAAATTAACAGTGAGTGGAGTGGCCAAGACAGCAGAGTAGAAGACCCAGAGCTCATCTCTCCCTTGGGCATACCAAAATTGCAACTATTTACAGAGCAACTACAGATGAGAAGGACTTCAGGACTAACAGATGAGATCTTTAAGCTGAAGAAATAGAGATGGAACAACAGTGAGTGATATAGGTAGAATGGGCAAAGACACAGTATAGTGAAGACCATATCCCTAGGTGGACAACCCACAAAAGGGAAGATAATTACAATTGCAGATGTTCTAACCAAGGCGTGAGTGGTCCTATCCCACTCACCAGCTCCGTCGTCTTAGGCTCACTAGTCCTGTGGTCTTCCACTGGGAAGCCACCAGGGAAGCCCACTTGGGAAGATAAGAACCAATAATTTCTGCCTTTGAAGGCCAGTGTGGCTTGCATATGGGAGGCCCAGAGAGCTGTGGAAAATAGAAACGCCACTCATAAAGGGTGCGCACAAAATTTCACATGCTCTGTGAAAGGCCGAGTAGTAAATTGAAAGGAATCTGGGTTAGACTAACTTGCTGATCCTAAGGAGCATTCTGGAGAGCTAGGAGGCAACTGAAATCCACCCTGGGGACACAGGCACACAGGCACTGGCAGAAGTTGATTCTACCATGAGGACACTGGTGCTGATAAACACCACTTTGGAATCCTCCCTCTAGCGTGTTAGTGCCAGAAACCAGTCCAGCGCATCAGCCAGTTGGCACCAGTCCTAGGATGCCACAAGCAAAGCAACTGGCACAGTCCACCAGAAGCCCCAGGATGTGGCCCTCCCCCGTCAGTGGGCCATCACCAGCCCTGGATCCGGGCCTCAGCCATCAGGCAAAGGGCACCAGCCCTGGACACAACCACCTGTGAGCCTGCACTAGCTTCAGGACCTGGCCCCATCTACCAGAGGTGCAGTGGCTCCCCACTCCAGTACTTTTGCCTAGAAAATCCATGGACGGAGGAGCCTGGTGGGCTGCAGTCCATGGGGTCACTAGAGTCGGACACGACTGAGCGACTTCACTTTCACTTTTCACTTTCATGCACTGGAGAAGGAAATGGCAACCCACTCCAGTGTTCTTGCCTGGAGGGACAGGGAAGTCTGGTGGGCTTCTGTCTATGGGATCGCACAGAGTCGGACACGACTGAAGCGACTTAGCAACAGCAACAGCAACCAGAGGTGCAAAACCAGACTCCAGATTCCCTGGAACTCAGCCCCATTCACCTCCAGGCCAAACAACAACTCCAGTACCAATCATACAGAATATATACTGTATGTATTATATATATCTACATATTTATCTACACACACACACACATATATATATATATGCACATACTATAATGTGTGAAAAGTGAGAACCCTATTAAATCTACATTTTTAAGTTCCCAGGTCCTAGGAATCCAAGCTAACATCTCAGGCTCACCTAGGAAAAAAAAACCAAAAACAAAAAACAAGATAGATTTGCATATAGATGCTCAGCTAAAACCAAAACTAAACTAACCTTTTTCATTGTACTATACACATTGTGGGGTAAAAAAAACTTTCAATTTTACCATTAAAAATGAAATTTGACAAACTTCATGGCTAATAACTCTGAGAAAAAAGAAATGCCATTATAATTATACATCACATGGTAATAGTCTACTATTAAATAATAACCTGGGAGCAAGCTTTTATGGGAAAGTAAAAGCTGAGAAGCATAGCTGTGCTCAGAGAGGGCATTAGTCTTGTATATCTCAGTTATTGCCAATCATATATACCTTGTCACAGGTCTTGGCAAATACTAGACATTTATCTCTTGTATGTGTGAACATCTGCAAAATTAATGAGTGACTGCAAAAAAAAAGAAAGAAAAGGCTGGGGGGCAGAGGATGTGGTAAAGCATTTAAAATATTTGATCTGGGTGACTGGAAAAGGTAATACAAGATTATTTTCATTATTTCTGTATTAGAAAAGAGATAATTTGGCTGAAGTTTCCAGTTTCTCAAACTGTTCCCATAAATGTCAGAAAATAAAGCTATTCAGGATTCTTAATCTGGACAATATGTTGTGGCATCATGTCACCCCTACTCTCAGATTTATGGACTGTGACAAAAGAACAACAGCAACAGCAATGATAAATCTTACTTAGAAGACAAAAGAGGTTTGAGAAGAGAGGTGGGAGAATAGATCAGTGGCCCAGTAAATCATAGGATCTTAGTGATTCTTAGGCATGTATATTATAGAAAATAAAGAAAATCCTGTTTAATGTTACCAATCCCTGATGAAAACATTTGCATAGCAAAAATGTTATCACAAAATTATCCAGATATGACTTGAAAGGTTTGTATTTAGCTTTATAAAGAAAAAAATTATACCAAATAAATACCTAATTTATATTACTGAATTAATTTAAATGGCCCTGCCTTTTAAAATATGTATGCTGCTATATATCCAGTTTATAATAATATTATAAATACTCAATGTAATCACATATAAATATATCAAGCACTATATGTTTGTTTTTAGAAGTAATTTAGATGTGGCCATTCCACAACTATACTTTAAAGCAATCATCACTGTTCACATGGATTATTAAATCTTATTGACTCCATTTTTCTTTATTTTTCTCCATACACCCAATTCTCCAGAGAACTGCAAAAGTGAAACTTTTAAAATGTAACTCTTACTATGCATTTCTTGTGAAAAAAAGCATTTAGTGGCTTCCTGATTTATTTAATACAAAATCTAGAATATTGATTGTGACTTATAAAGTCCTATGTTGTTTCTAAGTTTGGTTATAAAAATTTTATAGCATGTATTACTAATGAATGTCTTTTAACAACCTGAAATTAGTTTCTCCGTAAGATGCAGGGTATAAATTGACTGCTTTCTAAAATACCTATAGTTGTCTCTTAACATTAAAAAATTATTATTTTCCACAATTAATCTAAATCTTCAAGGCCCCTGTGTAATAAATCAAATCTCCAAAATGCCTTTCTGTATTCCCAGACTTTCTCCATTTTTCCATTGATGGATCTATCTAATCCTTCAAAAATAATAATGCATCCATCTCTAAATCTCAAAACAACTGATTTCTGACAAAGAAATTCTCCAAACCTTTTTTTGATCAAAATTATTCTGATTTTCTTGGTTTATTTTGTCTAGATTAATTTTACAATTTAGAATTAGTTTGAAATTTAAAAAATCTTGATGGAATTTAAATTAGATTGATTCATATAGATAAACTTTGAGAATAGACTTAAAAAATTGTTTCATGTTTATAAACAAGTCATATCTTGAATCCTTTTAAATAGTTTTATTAAAATTTATTTCCCATAATTCATGCACTTTTAAAATGCATTTGGCAAAACTAATACAATTATGTAAAGTTTAAAAATAAAATAAAATTTAAAAAAATGCATGTGTTGCTAAGGTATATGATATTATTCAGAATTTATTGCTAGTATATTATAAGGGAATTCAATTTTGTATCAGTTCCGTTCAGTCGCTCAGTCATGTCTGACTCTTCGAGACCCCATGAATCGCAGCACACCAGGCCTCCCTGTCCATCACCAACTCCCAGAGTTCACCCAGACTCACGTCCATCAAGTCAGTGATGCCATCCAACCATCTCATCCTCTGCCGTCCCCTTCTCCTCCTGCCCTCAATCCCTCCCAGCATCAGAGTCTTTTCCAATGAGTCAACTCTTCGCATGAGGTGGCCAAAGTACTGGAGTTTCAGCTTTAGCATCATTCCTTCCAAAGAAATCCCAGGGCTGATCTCCTTCAGAATGGACTGGTTGGATCTCCTTGCAGTCCAAGGGACTCTCAAGAGTCTTCTCCAACACCACAGTTCAAAAGCATCAGTTCTTCAGTGCTCAGCCTTCTTCACAGTCCAAATCTCACAACCATACATGACCACAGGAAAAACCATAGCCTTGACTAGACGAAACTTTGTTGGCAAAGTAATGTCTCTGCTTTTGAATATGCTGTCTAGGTTGGTTATAACTTTCCTCCCAAGGAGTAAGCATCTTTTAATTTCATGACTGCAGTCACCATCTATAGTGATTTTGGAGCCCCCAAAAATAAAGTCTGACACTGTTTCCACTGTTTTCCCATCTATTTCCCATGAAGTGATGGGACTAGATGCCATGATCTTTGTTTTCCGAATGTTGAGCTTTAAGCCAACTTTTTCACTCTCCACTTTCACTTTCATCAAGAGGCTTTTGAGTTCCTCTTCACTTTCTGCCATAAGGGTGGTGTCATCTGCATATCTGAGGTTATTGATATTTCTCCCAGCAATCTTGATTCCAGCTTGTGCTTCTTTCAGTCCAGCGTTTCTCATGATGTGCTCTGCATATAAGTTAAATAAGCAGGGTGACAATATACGGCCTTGACGTACTCCTTTTCCTATTTGGAACCAGTCTGTTGTTCCATGTCCAGTTCTAAATGTTGCTTCCTGACCTGCATACAAATTTCTCAAGAGGCAGGTCAGGTGGTCTGGTATTCCCATCTCTTGAAGAATTTTCCAGTTTATCGTGATCCACACAGTCAAAGGCTTTGGCATAGTCAATAAAGCAAAAACAGATGTTTTTCTGGAACTCTCTTGCTTTTTCCATGATCCAGCGGATGTTGGCAATTTGATCTCTGGTTCCTCTGCCTTTTCTAAAACCAGCTTGAACATCTGGAAGTTCACGGTTCACGTATTGCTGAAGCCTGGCTTGGAGAATTTTGAGCATTACTTTACTAGCGTGTGAGATAAGTGCAATTGTGCGGTAGGTTGAGCATTCTTTGGCATTGCCTTTCTTTGGGATTGGAATGAAAACTGACCTTTTCCAGTCCTGTGGCCACTGTTGGGTTTTCCAAATTTGCTGGCATATTGAGTGCAACACTTTCACAGCATCATCTTTCAGGATTGGAAATAGCTCAACTGGAATTCCATCACCTCCACTAGCTTTGTTCGTAGTGATGCTTTCTAAGGCCCACTTGACTTCACATTCCAGGATGTCTGGCTCTAGGTCAGTGATCACACCATCGTGATTATCTGGGTTGTGAAGAACTTTTTTGTACAGTTCTTCTGTGTATTCTTGCCATTTCTTCTTAATATCTTCTGCTTCTGTTAGGTCCATACCATTTCTGTCCTTTATCGAGCCCATCTTTGCATGAAATATTCCACGTTCCATAAAGCAACAGTACTAACATTTATTACCTTTACATGTTTATTTATATTGTATATTGTTTCAATGTTAACATTTATGTATTATAAATGCCATAGCACTCTTAATGATATTAACAATTATTGCTGGTTTTATTGTGATCTCATGTCATGTTCAAATTTTTCCAACTGTGTCAAATTTTTTTTTTGAAAAGTGGTTTCTTACAGTTAAGATCCAAACAAACTTTACATACTGCCTTCCTCTTTACTCTTTGGTTATTGTTTCGCTGAAACAAGAAGTAACTTTGCAGTTGCTCTGAATTCTAACATTGTCTACTTGTTACATGGTGTTATGTAACTCATCCTTCTATAACATGTTTCTTGTACACTGGAAGTTAGTTCTTACATTGCTGTTGTTTTAGTCGCTAAGTTGTGCCCAACTCTTTTGTGACCCCAAGGACTGGAGCCTGCCAGGCTCCTCTGTCCATGGAATTTTCTAGGCAAGAATACTGGAGTGGGTTGCCATTTCCTTCTCCAGGGGATTTTCCTCACCCAGGGATCGAACCCACATCTTCTGCATTGCAGGCAGATTCTTAAATGCTCAACCATTGGGGAAGATACCTAGGTTCTATTTCTTTCGTCAAGTATCTTCAGTTCAGTTCAGTTTAGTTCAGTCGCTGAGTCATGTCCAACTCTTTGCGACCCCATGAATTGCAGCACTCCAGGCCTTCCTTTGCATCACTTTAGGAAATAGTGTCTAAGTGTTCCAGTCTTAGTCATGCTAAGAATGGTCATTAAGCTCAGCTCTCAGTAGGAGTTGTAAAATAATTATTGTCTCATAGTGTATATTTGGTTACTCTGAAATTTAATTTCTATAGGAAGGACAGAATGAAATGTGTGATTATTTCTTTCATTGATAATTTTCAGAGTAAGAAGTAGATATCTACTTATCCTTTAATTGTGATCATTGAAGATTTATAAATTTTCTTGGAGGAACAATAACCTTTTCTGAATAATTTGCATTATAAATGCATAGATTGTATATGCAATAGTTCAAACAGTTGAGCTGATTATTATTCTTGTTCAGTTTATTCCATTTTTTGTCAGAAACCTATTTAATGTTCCTGAAATTTTGTTATCGATGTATATTGTATACAGTATATACTCAGTATACAGTATATTTTTATATATTTCTTTATATTTTATATTTTTAATATTTACATATATATATTTATAGTATACATATATTATATCTATCAATATAAAATATTCAGGTTGTAAGCATCTCAATCAATTTTAATAAATACATATGCTTATATACCTCATAATACTATCAAGACACTGAAAAAGTCTATCACTCAGTAATATTCCAACTTCCAGTTAATCCCTTACCAGAAGCAACTGGATGTAATTTCTACTTAGGTTAGTTTGACTATTCTAGAATATCAATTAAATGGCATCATATAATAGGTACTATTTTTATTTGTCTACTTTCATTCAGCATAATATTCTTTGAGATTAATCCATGTTGTTGGCATGAGATAAAAGTTGAATATTTTCTCCTCATAAAGAAATTATCTTAAGTCAGGATTTGTTGGATTTTGTTTCTGAAAAATTAAAAATTATTGTATATATGTGGTGTACTTCTGTACTTCTGATATTGCTATATAGATATATTTGTCTATCAAGGTTTCCACAGAGCTGAAGCGAAGGGAGTAGGAGTAGTTGAAGGAAACATCATAAAGTTGCTGGATCTATTCTAATTTGCAGCTTTCTGATAACATATGTTGCTGAATTCTGAATTTTTTGTATTTGAAATATTTGAATCTTTTCAAATATTTATTTGCCTTCTGTATACCCTCCTTGGTATGTTGTCTGTTTAGATTCTGTGCCCAATTTTTAATTGGGTTGCTTGTTTTTGAATTATTGAATTTTCATAGTTCTTCATATATTTTTGCTAATAGCCTTTTATGAGATGTGTCTTTTGCAAATGTTTTCTCCAAGCCTATTGCTTGTCTTTTCATTCTCTCAACAGTGTCTTTTACAGTGCAGAGTTTTTAGTTTTAATGAAATACAACTTACCAATTTTTCTTTCAAAAATTGTTCATCTGGTATTGTTTCTAAAAAATTATTGCCAAATCCAAGGTTACCTAGATTCTTCTATGTTATCTTCTAGGAGTTTTATAGTTTTGCATTTTACATTTATCCCTATGACCTGTTCTGAATTATTATTGGTGTGACACGTATAGATAGTAGGTTGTTTTTTTTTAAACAGGTATGCTTTAAAAATTGAAATGTCATCATCACTCATCATTTCTCTGTTTTTACCTTTCCCAGATCACACACACACACACACACACACACACACGCACATGCAATACAGAGGTAACCCACTGTGGGATTACAAAATATCACATTGTAAGTTCCTCTAACAAATCTCTGTCTTTGCATGCCATTCACTTTATTCTTCATTTAGCTCTTGTAACATACTTCTCCTGTGTCCTCTAGGTCCTTTTACTCATAATTTAAAATATTTTCTATACTTCTATTCCTTGAGCTATTTAAAGCTTCTTTCTTCAAGTAAGAGCATAATTATTTCTCATGGAAAGTTTTTGTCAATTTTTTGTTTGTGCCTCCCCAATTCACTCATCCAATATACTCAAATACTCAAGTACTTCTCATAAATAGAGTATATACACAAACACACACACATATATTTGTGTGTGTGTGTGTGTGTGTGTGTGTTAGTCTTTCAGTCTTTTCCGACTCTGAGACTGCAATGGACTGTAGCCTGCCAGGCTCCTCTGTCCATGGAATTTTTCATACTAGAATACTGAAGTGGGTAGCCAGGGGATCTTCCTGACACAGGGATGGAACCCAGGTCTCTCTCATTGCAGGGAGATTCTTTACCATTTGAGCCACCAGGGAAGCCCATACATACACATGCTAGGGACTACTGTAAATTGTGACACAAACATAGTGATAGGTTATCCACTTAAATAAAAGTTTTGCACTCTATATTCCACAAAATGTGTAATTAGGCTGTGATTATGAAATAAAAACATCTCATACAGTTCCAGCTATATAGTTATTAAATTTTCAGAAGACACTCACACATATACACAACAGATATGTTTATAGACCATGTGCTGTGCTGCGTGGTGCTGTCTCTTCAGTCATGTTTGACTCTTCTCGACCTTATGGACTGTAGCCAGCCAGGCTCCTATGTTCATGGTATTCTCCAAACAATAATACTGGAGTGGGTTGCCATTTCCTCCTCCAGTGGATCTTCCTGATGGAGGGGTCAACCCTGCATCTCTTACATCTTCTTCACTGGCAGGTGGGTTCTTTACCACTAGCACCACCAGGGAAGCCCCTTATAGACCACATAACAGCTGCATTTTCAGTATGCAATAAAAATTGTATTTCACAAAAAATGCAAGATTTTGCATCTACCAGCATGGTTGCAGTGATGGCTCACAAATCTCCTTTACTTTTATACAATAGTCCATAACCTGAATTCATTTATCTTCAAGTGCTGGGCAACTAAAGCTGCAGACCTCAATCTATGGCATATATCAAGCAATTCAACTTTTTATAGCAATTTTATAACTTTTCTCTGCTTCTTGGGAGCACGTCCAGCATTACGTGTGGCACTGTATGGGTTACAATGCATTATTTCATGTTTAGGGTACTATATTATGTATGATGAAAACTACACACGAACCAGGGGAGATCATTTTTTCCATGATATTCAATTTACTGAAGAGATGAACTACTCACATGGAGATGACTAGAATCATATGTCCATTTTAAGCTGATACTGGGATTCCCTGTTGACTCAGATGGTGAAGAGCCCGCCTGCAACGCGGGGAGACCTGGGTTCGATCCCCTGGTCGAGAATATTGCCTGGAGAAGGAAATAGCAACCTACTCCAGTATTATCTCCTGGATAATCCCATGGACAGAGGAGCCTGGCAGACTACAGTCCATGGGGTTACAAAGATTTGGACACAACTAAAGTGACTTAGCATGCGTGCACAGCAACATTTGAGCTCACTGAAATAACAGTAAGTAACTCTGAAATTATTACAAGAATAGAGTACATAATAGGGTTAATTTTATGTAGCTATGATGACTACTGTTTACATTTCTCTTAACTGTGAATAGTGCCATGCATAGTCTCTGTGAGCATAAGTTCTGATAAATGTCAATCTTTTATAATAAATTTGTGTATATTTTAATATACTGAATAATAAAAGAGATTAATATCTACATGTATTTTATTCTTTCATGACATAACTTTTTTTTTCAGTATTTCTAGCTTATACAGCCTATAAGATTTTTCAAATTGTCAAGTTTCCAAAGTTTTCTCTAATCTTTTTGGGAAAAAATTGATGTATAAGTGAACCTACACAATTCAAACCCATACTGTTCAAGAATCAACTATATTCTATTCATTTAAACACAACTTTGAAAAATATTTTAGTAATATGAAAAAATATTTAATATCTAAGTTTTCATCTAGCTATAAAAATATGAGTGAAGAGATATTGAGAAGCAATGTCTTTGCAAAGCCTTACATCTATACCTTAAAAGAATAAATAATGGAAAATTTCTGGGAGCAAAACAGAAATACTTAAGACGCCAGAGGTATATTAAGCACAATGAATCCCAAAATACCAGTCTCTACTTAACTTTTGACAGAAACTTAAATTTAGGAATTAAACCTAAATTGTAAGAAGTTAAATTTTATTTATTCTGTCAAATATGTTCCATTTAATTTAAAGTACTACTAGGAGATTCCATAAAGATCCCTTTAGAGTGTTAATCACCACCACAATGTCACTTCTTCAGTACACAAATATAAATATTTAAGTAAAATGAAAAGTATTCAGCATTTTCTAAAATACATGATGAAGGATCAGTTCAGTTCAGTTCATTCACTCAGTCATGTCCGACTCTTTGAGACCCCATGGACTTCAGCATGCCAGGCTTACGTATCCACAACCAACCCTCAGAGCTTGTTCAAACTCATGTCCATTGAGCCGGTGATGTATCCAGACACCTCATTTGCCATCCCCTTCTCTTCCCACCTTCAATCTTTCCCAGAATCAGGAACTTTTCCAATGAGTCAGTTCTTCGCATCAGGTGGCCAAAGTATTGGAGCTTCATCTTCAGCATCAGTTCTTCCAATGAATATTCAGGACTGATTTCCTTTAGGATGGACTGGTTGGATCTCCTTGCAGTCCAAGGGACTCTCAAGAGTCTTCTCCAACACCACAGTTCAAAAGCATCAATTCTTCGGCGCTCAGCTTTCTTTATAGTCCAACTCTCACATCCATACATGACTACTGGAAAACCATAGCTTTGACTAGACAGACCATACAAGGTTTAAGAAATTGGGAAGTTACTTTCAGAATTCAAGTCTATTAAAAACAGTAAGAAAATCATGTATTAATTCACTATAGGGATCCAGTTAAGATATAAAACATTGGACAGTGATGCCAATTGATCTGCACTAGAGAAGAACAATGCTAAAGATTGAATTTCTTGTAGATTGAAGATTGAATAAATGATGTTAGAGCAGTTTGTGCAATGTGTTTCTGTTCAGAGAAGGAAATGGAACAAGTGTCATCTTTTTTCCTGAGATATAATGTATAATTTCCAAGAGAAATCATGGTTAACACCCTACAAGGAATCAACTGAAATTTCTAAAACAGAAATGCATTGAAGACAGACTGGATTTAGCACCATTATAGCATTATTTATTTATTTATCTTTACAGTTACTATTTATTTATTAAGGTACAATTAGGGTAAAATGAGCAAAAAATGAACAAACATGATAACAATAATAACTAAATAAAATTGTATAATTGTTATATGCTAGTCACTGAGGTAAGTTATCTTATATTGTATTGTACTTTGATGTGTACACTTTCATTATCACAATTTTTCCTATGAGGAATCTGTGACTTAGAAAATTTAAATAAATTGTCAATGTCCACAGATTTGAACCTAGATTTTCTGACTCTGGAAGCATTTCATATCCACTTATTAATATTTTAAATAACAAATATTGTTTATATAAAATTACAAACAGTACAGGAATGTTTACCTGAGGATTTTCTATATTCAAATTTTGCTTTTCAGAAATATTAATAATTGAATTTAACAGTTTTTTTTAACTCTCCAGTAAGTTAACACATCTATCTATCTATACACTTACCAAATCAGCATCAGCACTGATATATAAAATCACTGTTTTATATATCAGTGCACCAGAATTTCCCATTCTAAACTATTGTAATTGTATAACTATTTTGTAGAATGTAAATTGTTAAGATTTAAAAACTCATATTTCAAAATATAAAGTACCAGAGCTATACTAAAACATATTTATATATTTTTAATTTAGTTTTTTGTTCTTCATTTGTTCTCTACTTAGTTCCAAATTTTTATTTATAATTATATTTAATAGTGATTTTGTGTTTATTTAGCTGAATTTTGTCATTTGGTAATTTTTTAACCTACTTATTTCTCAGAGAAGAGGCTCTTGTGTAATTGAAAATGTCTTTCTCCTACCAATATTAAAAAAAAAAAACCACACATAAAATTCAAATCGTACTCCATTTCCTCTCCATCCAATCCTATACTTCTCTGTTCCCTGAAAATGAATATTAGTATGGAAAAGGCCAACTTCAGAATGTTATTATACCTGTCAGGTGTCTTTCATTTTTTTGTCTGCTTATGATTAGTCAGTTTCATTTCAACTGAAGTTCAGAATTTTAAAAGATATATCTCAGCATAAATCCTTCTATGTGAATTTTTTCTGGTTTTTAACATATCTATTCAATAAATAATTAATTTGATAATTTTATCCAGTGTAATATCAGTGATTCTTCTCTTTCTTTTCTATCTTAGAATCAGCTACTCTATGTGTATTGAATTTCTTTGGTATTTCTATGTTGCTTCATGAAATGTAGTGTATCATAAGGGTTAATCATCTCCCCTCTGATCAAGGTCTGAATAGGTTTCAATGGCAGTTCCATAATTTAGTTGCTGTGTAACCACAGGATAATTCACTTAATCTTTTAGCCTCAGTTAATCCACTGATTTTATCACCTGTAATGTGGAAATACCAAGGCAATTTTCCTCTGAAGATATTTGTGATAATTAAATAAGTTGATATGCATAAGGTTCTTATAAGAGAGCCAACAAATGGTCATACTACATAGGAGTTGGTCATTATTATTTCTGTTCTTTGTGTCATCATTTGTTTTTTTCTGTAGTGACTTTAATTCTCTTATCTTTCTCCCTGTATTCTACTTATTCCTTCAAATATCTTCATACAAATCATTGCTTTTAGTAACCTGTATCTTAATATCAATATTTTACAACTTATATAGTGGTTTATTATTATTTTTAATTTGCTGAGATCTGACAGGACAAAATGATTTTTTTCTATCTATAAAAATCTATAGGAGACTCTAACTTTTTGTTGCTTCTATATTTGAAAAAACAGTTCTTTTTTAACTAATTTGTTTTAGACTCTTGGAGAAGCATTTGTGTAAATGTTTATGTAAAATATTTTTATGTTTCTAGGGCTGAAATTTATAAATCCTCCATACTTTAAAATTATTCTTTCCTTTAATATCTCTTTAATATGTGACATTAGCAGCTATGGTGAGGAACAAAGACACTACAGAAAAACTAAGCCACAACTCCACAACACTAGCATCCTATTTTTATAAAGAATTCTCTGAAATTATTTACTATATGAAAGAAACAACTTTACTCAGCAAACTATCTCTATTCAATAAGTACAAATGGAATTTTTTCCTTTGTTTCTTCTTTTTGATCATTTTGAAAGATTTCAAGTGTAGGAGTTGAGAAAGCCTTGGCTCCATCATATTTTATTTAGTTGTTTAAAGCACTTTGCCTTTTCACAAAACAATACTGAAAAGCAACATTTTCAAATGTTTGAATAGTACAAGTAATAAGAAGGCCTTGATCATTATTTTGGATGTAGTATCATAAGGATCTGTCATTTTTTTCAGATAGAAATAAACGGTTTAATCCAGTGCTATGTTTTAATCTGCCCTAAGATAAAAACTTATAAATATTTACAGAACAATTAGTTTGGAGATTGTACTATGATGAATCAGGGTACATAAATGTGTATATATACATACATATATATATTTATATATATATAGACAGACACACATATGTATGCATACACACACACACATACGTGTTAATGTAAATGGCAATGTACTTGTTTTTTTCTATCCCTGGTCTCAGGGACCAGCATGTGTGAAATATATATTGGTCTCACAGGAATAGTCTTGAGTATCTGTAATTCTTTTTTTGTTTTAATACATAGTAATATATAGCCAGAATTCTCCAGATAAATAGAAAATAATGTGTATATATCTATAACTATATCCATATCTGTGTGTTTATATATTTACTGTTAAAAAAATTTACTCAGGATTATGGAGGGCGGCAAGTACAAAATTAGTGAGGTGGATACTAGGTAGAACTGTTACTGTAGTTTTAGTCCAAAGGTTGGTAGACTGGAGACCCTGTAGAGCCAATGTTCCAGGTCGAATCTAAAGGTGATGCTGTAAAGCCAGGAGTAACCAATGTTGCAGATGCCGTCCAAAGTCAGTCTACAAAAGAAATCCTTTCTTGCTGGAGGGAAGCCAGTCTTTTAATTGTACTCAGGCACTCAGCTGATTGGAATGAGGCCTACCCATATTATGGAGAACAATCCATACTTTTGAGTGCTTTGCTCAAAAGCTACTGATTTATATGTTAGCCTAATGGAAAACTTCTCTCAGAGAAATACCCAAAATAACATTTGATAAAATATCTGGGCACCCCATGATCCAGACATGGACACACAAAATTAACCATCACAATCTCAGGGATTGAAATGAATTCTCAGTTAATGAGAGCCCTAATAATTAATATTTGCTGATTTAGAGCAATCATAAGTCAATAAAAGAATGTAAGAAAAAATAAAATCCCTTTCTTTCTAAAACATGAGCATATATTCAATGTTTTTTTTTAATGAATAAATAAAAATATAAAGTCTGTGTATAGACATCAGCCTATTTACAAATAGTCCTTCTGAAAACTGGCAGTTGCATTCTGCCCATGTAGGAGTAAAATCCATTCCATAAAGAGATAACAACTTATACATAAACATCTTCAAAAAGACATTGCCTTCAATTGCTTAAAAAATTAAGCAATTGAATTTTTTATTCAAAATCAACATGTTCTTTATTAAATTTGTTGTGTTTGACTTACTATTTTCCAAATTCAGAATTTGATTAAAAATAAAATTATCATATTTGAAGCCCTGGAGGAAGGTTTTCTTTTATCTTTATATCCCATCTGTTAATTTTCAGACAATTTGGCCAATTTACAAATGAACTAGTTTTGAGATGTATTTTTTTAACATTATGAAATAAACACACTGCTGATTGTCATTTCTTTCTATCATATCTATGATCTATTACTATCCAATCAATTGTATCAATTGAACTGATGTTGACTTGGCAGCTAAAACACAGCATTCTATTTCCACACTTTGGTACCAGAAATATTTGGATAAAGTCACTTGAAATGTCTTTCATTCAGCTCCTCTGAGGTTCATTTTTCAAACATTCCATTGAGATATTCAGAGAATGAGGTGTTAATAAAACATTGTGCTCTTTGTAAACTCTTACATAGTACTGAACACTTGTTTAAGTACTTATTATTTGAATTATATATCAATATATAGTACACTTAATTCTCACAGTTAATCTATGAACTAGGTATGGGCTCATGCGCATTTTAAAGTCTAAGTGAATGAGGTACAGAAGGTTAATTACCATTCCTAAGTTCACTGTGGTAGTAAGAGATGGAACCATGATTCATATACCTGTAGTCTGACTGCTCAGTCTATGGTCTTACTCACTTCAGTTTACTACTTCTACACCAAAGGTACTCATGTAACATTGCTGTCAGCTCATATTTGATATTAATAAAGAGCTTAAAGCTCAACATTCAGAAAATGAAGATCATGCCAACTGGTCCCATCACTTCATGGGAAATAGATGGGGAAACAGTGGAAACAGTGTCAGACTTTATTTTGGGGGGCTCCAAAATCACTGCAGATGGTGACTGCAGCCATGAAATTAAAAGACGCTTATTCCTTGGAAGGAAAGTTATGACCAACCTAGACAGCATATTCAAAAGCAGAGACATTAATTTGACAACAAAAACCGTCTAGTCACAGGTTTTTCCTGTGGTCATGTATGGATGTGAAAGTTGGACTGTGAACAAGGCTGAGCACTGAAGAATTGATGCTTTTGAACTGTGGTGTTGGAGAAGACTCTTGAGAGTCCCTTGGACTGCAAGGAGATCCAACCAGTCCATTCTGAAAGAGATCAGCCCTGGGATTTCTTTGGAAGGAATGATGCTAAAGCTGAAACTCCAGTAGTTTGGCCATCTCATGCGAAGAGTTGACTCATTGGAAAAGACTCTGATGCTGGGAGGGATTGGGGGCAGGAGGAGAAGGGGATGACAGAGGATGAGATGGCTGGATGGCATTACTGACACGATGGACATGAGTCTGAGTGAACTCCGGGAGTTGGTGATGGACAAGGAGGCCTTGTGTGCTATGATTCATGGGGTCACAAAGAGTCCGACACGACTGAGAGACTGAACTGAACTGAACAGAACTGAAAGAGCTTGCTTAGTATGGCTTCCTTAGTAGGGCTTCCCTGGTAGCTCAAAGGGTAAAGAATCTTCCAGCAATGCAGGAGACTCGGGCTCAATCCCTGGGTTGGGAACATCACCTAGAGAAGAGAATGGCTATCCCTCTAGTATTCTAGCCTGGAGAATCCCATGGACAGAGGGGCCTGGCGGGCTACAGTCCATGGGGTTGAATGACAGAGTCAGACATGACTGGGCTACTAACACTTTCATTTTCACTTATTATGGCAAAGATAAAGATACACAAAAATAAAGATGCTTATATGGCAAAAATAAAAATGTTTATCCATACATAGCAGGGGAATGCAAAATAGACCCTGAGAGAAATTACGTTTTAGGCACCATGAGGATGGAAGTGTAATATCATCAAGGGATAGCAAGTGGTAAAATCATGGTAAAATCAGAACATTTGTATATTTTTGACAGAGATGTAAGATAGTGTGAATATTGTTAAAAAACAAAACAGAAAAGCCTGAACAATTTGACCTGCCTATTAAAATTAGATATGCATATACCTTCTGTGTCTGCCTTTGACATCTGACCAGCAATCCCACCCCTAGCTGTATGGCCTAGAGAAATTTACATTTGCTGGAATTATTTTCCAATTTTCCCCATCAAACTTCCAGTTTAATAAAATTCAGGAGGAATTTCTTTTGGTAGAGGGTGCCAGGAATAGTCATTTCAGAAGTTTCCAGGTGGCATTTTCTGGAAGACAGATTGTGGTTCACTTCTCTAGTATATACAAAAGACTGCTAACAGCTTTGTTATCTCCTAATGTGTTTGGACATTTGACTTATTCTGGATCCTTGTATCAGGAGCTTTTTCTCTAACTCTGGCCTTCTACTTAACAGTGACACAAATGCTGCCTTTCTAACTCCACTCTTGTTCTTTTAAAAATGTCTTCTCTTAACTTTACACCTAAGACAGCCTGTCTACAGGATCAAAAAGCAGTGTGCTCTGTGGTAAAAGAATGAGTTTTAAAAATGTTTATTAGATAATACTTAATAATTCTAAGCCATGTGCTCATTAAAGAAATCACTTAATGAAATATTTTAAAAGTAACTTTTGTGTGGAAAATTTAAGCATTTTCCAGTAACCTCATTCATGTTTATAGTATTAGTATAAACTAAGTGACAAAATTAAAATAAAGAATGAAAGGGATGAAGTATTACAGATAACAAAGTGGGAAATAAGCATCACACTTACTGGATAATATATATAAATGTGTGTGTGTGTGTGTGGCTTTCCAATGGCACAGCAGAAAGGAATCTGCCTACAATGAAGGAGATGAGGAAACGATCCTTGGGTTGAGAAGATGCCCTGGAGAAGGAAATGGCAACCCATTCCGTTATTCTTGTCTGGGAAATCCCATAGTCAGTGGGCCTGGTGAGCTACAGTCCAGTGTTGCAGAGTTGGGCACATCTTAGCGACTAAATAGAAACAAAAAATATGTGTGTGTGTGTGTGTGCATGTATACACATAAAATGACATATTACTCAGCCATTACAAGGATGAAATAATGCCATTTGCAGCAACACAGTTGGAACTAGAGACAATCATACTAAGAGAAATAAGATAGAAAGACAAATACCATAGGAAATTATTTATATGTGGAATGTAAAATATAACAAAAACATAACTACTAAACAAAAATAGACTCAGACACAAAGAACAGACTTATGGTTGCCAAATGGAGAAGGATGAGGAAGAGAAACATTGGAAATTTGGGATTAGCAGATGAAAACTATTATATATAGGATGGATGAACACGGTCCTACTGTATAACACAGGAACTATGTTCAATATCCTGTGATAAACCATAATGGAAAGTAATATGAAAAATAATCCATAAAATTCCAGAAGAACATCTACTTCTGCTTTATGGACTGCACTGAAGCCTTTGACTGTGTAGATCACAACAAACTGTGAGAAATACTTCAGTTCAGTCAGTTCAGTTGCTCAGTTATGTCCGGCTCTTTGCGACCCCATGAATCGCAGCACATCAGGCCTCCCTGCCCATCACCAACTCCCGGAGTTCACTCAGACTCACATCCATCGAGTCAGTGATGCCATCCAGCCATCTCATCCTCTGTTGTCCCCTTCTCCTCCTGCCCGCAATCTCTCCCAGCATCAGAGTCTTTTCCAATGAGTCAACTCTTTGCATGAGGTGGCCAAAGTACTGGAGTTTCAGCTTTAGCATCATTCCTTCCAAAGAAATCCCAGGGCTGATCTCCTTCAGAATGGACTGGTTGGATCTCCTTGCAGTCCAAGGGACTCTCAAGAGTCTTCTCCAACACCACAGTTCAAAAGCACCAATTCTTATGCACTCAGCTTTCTTCACAGTCCAACTTTCACATCCATACATGACCACAAGAAAAACCATAGCCTTGACTAGACGGACCTTTGTTGGCAGAGTAATGGCTCTGCTTTTCAATATGCTATCTAGGTTGGTCATAACTTTCTTCCAAGGAGTAAGCTACTTTTTAATTTCATGGCTGCAGTCACCATCTGCAGTGATTTTGGAGCCCTCCAAAATAAAATCTGACACTGTTTCCACTGCTTCTCCATTTATTTCCCATGAAGTGATGGGACCAGATGGCATGATCTTCATTTTCTGAATGTTGAGCTTTAAGCCACCTTTTTCACTCTCCTCTTTCACTTTCATCAAGGGGCTTTTTAGTTCCTCTTCTCTTCTGCCATAAGGGTGGTGTCATCTGCATATCTGAGGTTATTGATATTTCTCCCGGCAATCTTGATTCCAGCTTGTGTGTCTTCCAGCCCAGCGTTTCTCATGATGTACTCTGCATATAAGTTAAATAAGCAGGGTGACAATATACAAAGAATATAATCAATCTGATTTCAGTGTTGACCATCTGGTGATGTCCATGTGTAGAGTCTTCTCTTGTGTTGTTGGAAGAGGGTGTTTGCTATGACCAGTGCATTTTCTTGGCAAAACTCTATTAGTCTATGCCCTGCTTCATTCTGTATTCCAAGGCCACATTTGCCTGTTACTCCAGGTGTTTCTTGACTTCCTACTTTTGCATTCCAGTCCCCTATAATGAAAAGGACATCTTTTTTGGGTGTTCGTTCTAAAAGGTCTTGTAGGTCTTTATAGAACCGTTCAACTTCAGGTTCTTCAGCATTGCTGGTTGGGGCATAGACTTGGATTACTGTGATATTGAATGGTTTGCCTTGGAGATGAACAGAGATCATTCTGTCGTTTTTGAGATTGCATCCAAGTACTGCATTTCAGACTCTTTTGTTGACCATGATGGTACTCTGTTTCTTCTAAGGGATTCCTGCCCACAGTAGTAGATATAATGGTCATCTGAGTTAAATTCACCCATTCCAGTCCACATTCACTCTTGCCATCACTCAAGCCCCACGGGCATGGCTTAGTTTCATTGGGTTAGACAAGGCTGTGGTCCTAGTGTGATTAGATTGACTAATTTTCTGCGATTATGGTTTCAGTGTGTCTGCCCTCTGATGCCCTCTTGCAACACCTGCCGTCTTACTTGGTTGTCTCTTATTTGGACGCAGGGTATCTCTTCACGGCTGCTCCAGCAAAGCACAGCTGCTGCTCCTTACCTTGGACAAGGGGTATCTTCTCACCGCCACCCCTCCTGACCTTGAACATGGAATAGCTCCTCTAGGCCCTCCTGCTCCCATGCAGCCACCACTCCTTGGGCGTGAGGTTGCTCCTGGGAGAAATACTTAAAGAGATAGGAATAACAGATCACCTTACCTGCCTCCTGAGAAACCTATATACAGGTCAAATAAAGAACAGTTAGAACCAGACATGGAAAAATGGAGTGTTCAAAACTGGGAGAGGAGTACATCAAGGCTGTATAGCATCACCCTGGTTATTTAAAGTCTATGCAGAGTACATCATGCGAAATGCCAGGCTGGATGAAGCAGAAGCTAGATCAAGATTGCTGGGAGAAATATCAATAACCTCAGATATGCAAATGATATCACCTTTATGGCAGAAAGTGAAGAGATACTAAAGAGCCTCTTGATGAAGGCAAAAGAAGAGAGTGAAGAAGCTGGCTTAAAACTCAACGTTCAAAAAATGAATATCATGGCAACCGGTCCCAACACTTAATAGCAAATAGATGGGAAAATAATGGAAACGGTGACAGACTTTATATTTTTGGGCTCCAAAATCACTGCAGATGGTGACTGCAGCCATGAAATTAAAACGCACTTGCTCCTTGGAAGCAAAGCTATGACTAAACTAGACAGCATATTAAAAAGCAGAGACATTACTTTGCCAACAAAGGGCCGTATGGTCAAAGCTATGGTTTTTCCAGTAGCCAAGTGTGGATGTGAGAGTTGGACCAATAAGAAGGCTGAGCACTGAAGGATTGATGCTTTTGAACTGTGGTGTTGAAGAAGACTTCTGAGAGTCCCTTGGACTGCAAGGAGATCAAACCAGTCAACCCTAAAGGAAATCAGTCCTGAATATTCATTGGAAGGACTGATGCTGAAGCTGAAGCTCCAATACTTTGGCCACTAGAAGTGAAGAGTTGACTCATTAGAAAGGACCCTGATGATAGGAGAGACTGAATGCTGGGGAGTTGAAAGGGACGGCGGAAGACAAGATGGTTGAATGGCATCACCGACTCAATGGACATGAGTTTGAGCAAGTTTTGGGAGATGGTGAAGGACAGGGAAGCCTGGTGTGCTGCAGTCCATGGATTCTCAAAGAGTCGGATATGACTGAGGGTCTGAACAACAACAACGATATTTATAACTGAATCACTTTGCTGTACAGCAGAAATTAACACAACATTGTAAATCAACTATACTTCAATAACATTTATTAAAAAGAAAAAACTTATTGGCTAAATGAGAACATGATTTATTACAGGAAGTGTTTTATATTCAACACATCATATGTTTTGTTTTCCTGGGTATAGACTGATTAGTATGTCAGAGATTTATTATGTGTTCTTCTAGAACTCATGACAACTTTAAAGTTTTTGTAAGTGGGCATAACATACAAGTGACTTAATTATGCCATGTGGTATACATAATTCAGACGTTCAATCTTTCATAATTTAATTTGAAAGAAAAACAATACAGGAGAGAATAATTGATGGTAAAGGGAAAGACAGACATGTGATAAAGTAAGCATGCTAATAGCTAGGTAGTGGATGTATGGGTTATAATTATACAATTATTTTAACTTTTCTGGATGTTTGAAATTTTCATAACAAAATGTTGTAGCAAAAGGGAATACACAGCATTTACAGTGCTTGAAATTGCCTTTGTTCTAACTGACATCCTGAAAGATAACATGCCTGCAGAGAAGGTCTGAAAGAACAGGCTGCTGACATGAGATGACCTCCTTTCTGGAAGTAGGAGAAAAAAACAATAAAAATTAATTTATGTCTCTTATATTCATGATTGCCTGTAAAGATCACAGATATTACAAGCCATCCTTGAGTATGTAGTAGGGTAAAGAAAGTTCAAACAGTTTAAGCAGACTTTACAAACGTAAATGAATGTGGATGAATTCTTTGACCAAAATTTTGACTGAATTTAAGGCTTTGCAGTCATCAATTAATGCATATTCCATCTATTTTAAAAATTCTTTGCCTGTTTAAAAGATATTTACATTTTATGCTGTCATCTATTGCCCTATAATCTTGCAAATCATTCTTGCAAATCACAACAGGGCATTTTGCCTATAGTATATAATTATACTAGGAGGTTCAACTTACATTTTGCCTAAAATCATAAATACAGTTATGTATCCTAAAAGTGAAAAAAAGAAATGAAAAGGATCAGAAAGGAATCTACCTAAATAAAGAGAAAAGCACAAGAGTGAGGAAAGGAGGAAAGATAAAAGGAAGAAGGTAAAAGAAATATTAGGTTCTCCCTAGAATGAATGGAAATGGCAAATTTCAGTAATGTTTAGCTGGACTTAATGATTTCATTTTGGGTACATATTCAATTTGAGACTCAAACTCTGTGCTGAGTATCTTTATATTTCTTTATCTTTCTTCTCCCACATTTCCCATTAAAATGTTTTTTAAAAGTTGATTTTGAATATCATGCAAAATGTTGTATTCTACAATGATAGGTCAAGTTATTTGGCTCCCAGATGATTCTATGTCAGACTGTTCTTGAACATTGTCTCATAACACTTGATCTCTCTCTTTTTGTTACTTTACAAGCTATCAGCTGAATTAACTGGGACTGTTGCAATTGTTCTCTTAGCCCAGTCAGGACTTTCTCTCCTTGCCTTTTCAATCCCTACTTTAAGAATTACTAGGCACACCTGCATATTAATAGTGCAGATTCTCTAAAATCCATGAGGTGTGTGCCTCATGCCATCTCTGACTTCAGCAGTGACCCTGTAAGTAGTTATGCAATCACCTCACTAATCACCAATTCTACACTAAAGCAGGTGCATAGATTTTCAATTATCAGTTATCTTGACATGGAAGTATGATGTCATTCTTACGCCACATAGATTCCTAAGTGCCTGACACACGTGCTTCATTCTGCATGAAATACTCTGATACTGTTTCTTCCAGGATCTTATATAAGATCACATGCCCATCTGCTTTATTCTTTCCTCTTAATATGAGGTTTTTCTCTTCTCAGTGATCTCCACTTTCCCTTTCTGGGATCAAAGTTTAGAAGCAAAAAATTATGAAAGTCTGGTTTTCTGATAGATATAAATAGTTGTTTTGTTTTTGTTTAACTTTCCAAAGCTCTCTCTACTTACCTTACCAGCAAGGGTCCTTTTTCCCTTTGGTTTCTAAGCAGAATCCACCCATCTTCTCAATGGAGTGACAGTGTATCAAGGTCTTGTTTTAAGGGTAGGAAGATGGTAAAGGAGGAAAAAATGCTGAAGGAAATATATCCAGGGATTTCATATAAGTATTAATACTACCGTTAAATTATTTACATTATGCTATATGCCATTATTTATAAAAATAAAGGCAAACAATTTATGCTGCTGCTGCTAAGTCGCTTCAGTCGTGTCCAACTCTGTGTGACCCCATAGGCGGCAGCCAACCAGGCTTCCCGTCCCTGGGATTCTCCAGGCAAGAACACTGGAGTGGGTTGCCATTTCCTTCTCCAATGCATGAAAGTGAAAAGTGAAAGTGAAGTCGCTCAGTCGTGTCCGACTCGTAGCGACCCCATGGACTGCAGCCATCCAGGTGCCTCCATCCATGGGATTTTCCAGGCAGAAGTACTGGAGTGGTGCCACTGCCTTCTCCGAAACAATTTATAAATGTCCTTTAACAAAACTATTATGTGTCAATCTTATTTATTTTCTGCATCTTCACATCAAGAGTGTAGAATGCAGAACATGTCAGCTTAAATTATCAATAAATATATATACTAATTCAAAAGTAACACAATATTATCTTCCTACATTGCTGACAAAATCCAAAGTCAAATCTATGAATTTTAATATATGGTTGATCACCACTTTCTTATCAACAAACATGGTATACTTTCCATTAAAACACAAACTTACTAAAGTTGCTTATGAGTTTGTTCTATGATTCCGCAATTCTTTCAGGGATATACCCAAGGAAAATGCAGGCCTGTGTGATCAAAGGACATGTACAAATTTGTCTTATCAGCTTTATTCCTGATGTTCAATACTGGAAATAACTCAAATGTGGATGAGTGATAAAAATGGGGTCTACATCACAATCTGAGGGATCTCACAGGTATGCTCAGAGAAAGTAAAATATCTCATTGCTGTGAGAATACATTTATGTGAAGTTCAAGAACATATAAAGCTAATTTAGAGTCATAAATAGAAAATGTATTACTTCTAACATGCCAAGGAAAAACATTTACAAGTCTTTTTGTGATGCTAGGTACGTTCCATATCTTGACAAGTAATAGCTACCTGAGTATTATCTATCTATATAAATTTATCAAAGAATATACTTATCAATTGATAATTTTGCACACTTCACTATACTAATATTTTATTCCTCCTCTCCAATATATATATGCATGTATGTATGTATATGCAAGCAATAAGTTTTAAACTGATGTGCTTCTGGAGGAATGGTAAATTACAGAGGATTTCATGATAAAACATTAACCTTCTTCTGGAAAGGGTTAACCAGCATTTAAAGCATAATCATATTAGTGTCTGAATTTATTGCTACTTTCCTCCTTCCCTTTAAATGTTATTAATGCCAAGAGGACTGACATGTAAGTCTAAATAACTCAGAATGTTTAGATAAATTCTTAACCTTGCTGTACTTAAGATCAGAGCACATGGAAATTTCAGGGTCTTTAGAGTGGACCTATTTTCTAGAATGATGATCTTTTCTTGTTCCAGCTGTGTTAAGCTTGAGCACATCCTTTAACCTCACTGCCTATCCTTTAGTTTTCTTATTTGGAAAATTAAATACTTAAATGAATACTTATAATATCTACTTTACAGGGTTGTTTTGAGTTAGAAGGAAAAATAGATTACATGGACCGAATGATAAAATGCATTACTTAATATGTAGTCAGTTTTCTATTCTTTGTTAAATATCACCCCTGAATATTTTCAGACAGAAGTAAAGTGGTGAGGATAAGAGTGGAAGTGGGGGTGAGTGTGGATAGAATGATAAATAAGATTGAGCTTCTGCTCTTTGTCCATTTACAATCAGTTAGTCATAGTGAAACTAGGACACACATGTCTATAATCAACAATATATTAAAATAATTATGCAATAAGTGATGCAAGGCAGAGGGCTATCAGCATGGAAGTGTTTCTCTTCTTCGGGGCTCAGGAAAGATCATCCAATGGACAAATGCAATTGGGGCCATCTTTTAAATATAATAGATGTTTACACAGGTGCATTAAGAAAACAGCATATAATGTAGAAATGAACAACACCTCTAGGAAGCACACAGTTTACATTTATCGTAAATATTTAACACATGTAATGAATATCAGAAAGTAAAGTGGAATGTATGCAGGTCACAGGCATATGGTAAAATAACAAGTTTCATGTTATATCATTGGAAAACATATGTCCATACATATTTTGTAAATGAAGTAACACAAATATTATTATCATTTCCCTCCTTCAATACAGAATTTTTAGTAAGGGTGTTACTTACAAATACAGTAAAATATTAATAGCAGTAATGAGAGTGAATGTAGGAAAATACAAAATAATAATTTTTTAAAGTCATAAGAATGTAAGCAATTGACCCTCTCAGGATTTCAAGAAAATACCTATATTTTTTCTAAAATAGATTTCTTCATTTCTACATCCAGATCAAGAGCAGTCTCTAGATAGGATCTGGTGAGAAGTACTGACTGCTGCTATAGACAATGAGTTCTCGTGTTGAAACCTAATCTCCAGTGTGATGGTATTTTAAGCTGTGGCTCTTTGGGAGATGACTTGGTCATGAGGGCAGAACCTTCATTAGGGATTAGTGACCTTATGAAAGAGAACACAGAGAACTCCTTTGTGCCGTCTGCCATGTGGCAGACACATGCCACGAGGACACAGCAAAAGAAGGCCATCTAAGAATCAGGAAGTGGACCCTAACTAGACATCAAATATGCTTAAGCCTTGATCTTGGATTTAGACTCCAGAATCTTGAGAAATAAATGTTTGTTGTTGAAGTCACTCAGTTTATGGTATTTTTTGTTATAAAAACCCATACAAACTAATATGACTGCTAAAACTAACTTGGAGAAGGAAATGGCAACTCACTCCAGTACTCTTGCCTGGAGAATCCCATGGACGCAGGAGCCTGGTGGGCTGCCGTCTATGGGATCTCACAGAGTCGGACACGACTGAAACAACTTAGCAGCAGTAGCAGCAAAACTAACAGAGACCTACTGCCTGGACTTTTCTTTAGACTGTTGAATATGATTCTCAAATTTCTAGACAGATTCTGTTCAGTAACAAGTTTGTGGGTCCAGACACCTCAAAATGTTGAGACAGATAGCACTTTGCTTTCCCTGGAGTTCCTACAATAATAACAGCAAGTTAATTCAGCAATTGAGAACTCCCATCTCTACTCTCTCTGTCTGATCTGTCTTCTTCCTTCTTGCCTCAGACTGTAACTTGTTATCATTAACCATTCTCCCTCTCTCTCTCCCACTCTCTCCCCAGCACACAAACACGTATTTCAGCAGTGTAACTATCATTTGATATTTGCTCAACATATCTAAAAATACAGTTTAGTCTCAAAAGTTAAACTTAACTTCTTTCTTTAAAGTCAACATATTTATTGACTTTATCAGTGTTTTTCTTAGAATTAGAAATAGTCTCTTAAAATAATGGCTTACTGAGAGAATTTAATAAATGATCAACACTAGAGGTATGAATGTTAGGTGTGAAAGTGTTAGTTGCTCAGTCGTGTCTGACTGTTTGTGACCCCCATGGACCGTAGCCTGTCTGGTTCCTCTGTCCATGGAATCCTCCAGGCAAGAATACTGGAGTGAGTAGTCATTCCCTTTTCCAGGGGAATCTTTCTGACCTCAGGATTGAGCCCTGGTTTCCAGGCAGATTCTTTACTGTCTGAGCCACCAGAATATGAGTAGTGCTGTGGCAATTCAGCTATTTGTGAACAGTTATTGATTCACATTTCTCAGTCTGATCTAAAAGCAATAACAGCAACTCATTTTCTTTTTTAGAGTCTGAAAAGATATTGCAGGACACTTTGAACATAGGTGATTTGAAATGCCTTAGTAACATGGCCACAGGTTAATACTAGGGGGGTAAAAAAAGCAAGAATCATTGACATTGATGATGACAATGCTTTTGTTATTTCTGTTTGTTACCTTAACTTGGACTATACTATTTTCCTGTGTGGATCTAAGTTTTTGAGCCTTGAAATGTATAAAACTGTTGGACTCTCTACAAGTATACAAAATTATAAATACAAAAGTGGGTACATGCCTTGAAAGGGACAGTACAAGAGAGAGATCTTAAAGTTTAAATTTTGTTAGATTCAGAACAAATTCATCCCAGTACTCCAATAAAAATCTGAACAACTCATTTCTGACTACACACAAAATTGTGCTAAGGCTTTCTTATATTTCCTCTGATCAAAAAATTTTGAGAAAACCTGTAAACGAATAATATACTCCATTTTTTGACAGAAGTCTCCTGATCACTAAGAATTTGAGTCTAATATTTTTAAGGTGAAATAATGTGTATTTAATTTTGTAACCTAGACTTCTACATATCCATGTCCTTACCATTAATTTTTTTTTATTTTAAAAGTAACTTTTCTACATATTTCAATAATCACAGAATATATTTCCTTTCAAATGACTTTTTACTTATTATTCTTAGTTTCTGTATGACCTCTACTCATTATCATTTATATTGAAAACTGTCACATATTTTGCTTCTCTCTTTTAACACATAGTACATTCTATTTATTTGTCCAATTTCTTGACACATGAACTCTTGACCTTATATAAAACAAGATTCCTAGAGTGATTATTTGGCTTCACTACGTGAGAGAGTCTGGGGAAAAAAAAAAAAAAAGACATTCTCTTCAAGTTGGTTTTGAAATTTTGTTTGCTTGCCTCTCTATCTTTTCTAAACTCAAAAAATGGCTTCATTCTTTCCCTGAACATTATGTCAAATCAACTTCAGGCAAAAGCTTTTTCTGAATTGAAGCTGAACTGGGTTCTCCTACTTGTCTGTATTTTAATATTTTATTCAGAATTGCTCAGAAGAGAGGATTTAGCTAGCTTCCTTTGCCTTTTAGCTTATTATTGATGGTACTTTTTCATTCTTCTTTGTTATCCCAACCATTATTCAAAAGATATGCAAGAAGTTCTCACAGCTGGAAACACAGATAGTCTTTCACTTACAAGCTACTAACTGTGCTAATGTGCCCTTTATCATGAATAATATCAAATTCTCACTAAAAATCAATAATGATTGCAACAAAAATAAACCACAGAATCCAGAAAATAGTTATCTTGAGGCACAATGAAGGTCTCCACATGACTTATTTTTTATTCACATATATTTATAAATATATGAAAATGAAAAAATGAAAACCTTAGCAAAAACTGAGAACTTAGTATATACTCGTCAAATATCTTGGCAGTATAACATTTTTTTTTTTTTTTGCAATGTTTGGTCTGTTTACTTTTAATAATGCAAAAGTGACATTTAAAATAAATTTTTAAGATGGATATGGTATTTTGTACTAAAAACTCCTCAATAATCTTACTACCTATGCAAAATCAACAACATTTGTAAAGGTTAAACAGATTTCTTTGGTAAATGTTAAATTACATTGATCTCATTTCAATTTATTTAATGCAATTCACTGAGTAAGTATAATTAAGCATTATTTATTTCACTGAAATGGATAATGGAGAATCTCTATACTGCAGATCCTCTACCATAAAGGAGATTATTATCTTTTGAGAAAATAACATACAAATCAAAAATAAAATAAAAATTTGAACAATATTTTACAGACTTGAAAAGTATATATTTTTAATCATGTGCTACACAATGTTTTAGAGGACTTCAAATTGCCAATAAGAAGGATAATTCAAAGAAACTGATATGACAAAATTTTGGAATATCTGTGCTAAAACACAAAAGTTATATCTGGTATGAAAACAGATTTTTGGATTCATGTACACACATAGCGTACTAATTCTACTTTAATTGAGATATAATTAACATATACCACTGTGTGACTTTAAGGCATATGATCATTTGCTATATTTATACTTTGCAATACAAATTCCACTGTAGCATTAATTAACATCTCCATCAGGTCACATGATAATTGATTTTTGTGGTGAGAATATTTAAGATATTATATCAGCAATTTAAGGTATATAATAGAGTATTATTAACTATAATCACAGTACCTTACGTTAGATATCCAGAACTAATCAATAAACTTACCTTCTAAGAATTTCTTCTTCAGTGTCACATAGGTTTGGGCTTGCTGTTTTTTCATTTACATTTGTTTTTTGAGTTGTTGTTTTGTTTTGTTTTGTTTTTTTAGTTTTTGCCTTTCTTTTTTTTAGGTTTTATTTATTTATTTTATTTTATTTTTTAACTTTTCAATATTGTATTTGTTTTGCCATATATCAACATGAATCTACCACAGGTATACACGTGTTCCCTTGGATGGGAGATATTTTTAAATTTACCTTTTATTTTCTTACTTGATTCACTGGTTGTTTAAAAGTGTATTGTTAAATTTTCATGTTTGTAAATTTTACAGTTTTTCTCTTAATGTTGATTATTAGTTTTATGCCATTGTTTGAAAAAAATTTCAACCTTCTTAAATTAAGACTTTTTAAGACCTATCATCCGATTAATACTTGTGAATATTCTGTGTGCATGTGAAAAGAATGTGTATTCTGATCCTGTTGAATGGGATGTTATCTGTATATCTAATAGGCTCATTTATTGAAGGCAAAATGGGAAGAGGGCGGCAGAAGATAAGGTGATTAGATAGCATCACGGACTCAATGGATATGAATATAAGCAAACTCTAGGAGACAGAGAAAGACAGGGAAGCCTGGTGTGGTGCAGTCCATGTGGTTGCAAAGAGTCAGACATGAATTAGAGATTGAACAACAATGATTCAAGTATATCTTTTCTTTGTATTTATGTCAGGGTTTCCCAGGTGGCGCTAGTGGTCAAAAACTCACCTGCCAATAGAGGAGACACAGGTTTGATCTCTGGGTCTGGAAGATCCACTGGAGGAGTACATGGCAACCCACTCCAGTATCCTTGACTGGAGAATATCATGGGCAGAGGAAGCTGGTGGGCTACAGTACTTTGGGTCGCAAGGAGTAGGACACGACTGAACCGACTTAGCATACATGCATGCAGGATGATCTAGCTATTGCTGAAAGTGGGGTACTAAAGTTCTTTAGTTTTTGTCCTGTTGCCTGTTTATCCCTTCAGATCTGTTTATATTTGCTTAGTATATTTAGGTACTCTGATGTTGGATGCATATATTTAAACATTTTATATCGTCTTGAGTTTGTTCCTTTTATCTTTACATAATGATCTTTGTTTCTTGTTACCGTTTTTAGCTTAAGGTCTAATTTTTTTTTTTTTTTTTTTTTTTTCCGATATAAGTGTAAGTAACTCACTCTCTTTGGTTTCCACTTGCATGAACAGCCTTTCTATCTCTTCACTTTGACCTTATCAGATCAGAAAGATCAGATCAGTCACTCAGTCGTGTCTGACTCTTTGTGACCCCATGAATAGCAGCAAGCCAGGCCTCCCTGTCCATCACCAACTCATGGAGTTCACTCAGACTCACGTCCATTGAGTCAGCGATGCCATCCAGCCATCTCATCTTCTGTCGTCCCCTTCTCCTCCTGCCCCCAATCCCTCCCAGCATCAGAGTCTTTTCCAATGAGTCAACTCTTCGCATGAAGTGGCCAAAGTACTGGAGTTTCAGCTTTAGCATCAGTCCTTCCAAAGAAATCCCAGGGCTGATCTCCTTCAGAATGCACTGCTTGGATCTCCTTGCAGTCCAAGGGACTCTCAAAGAGTCTTCTCCAACACCATAGTTCAAAAGCATCAATTCTTCAGTGCTCAGCCTTCTTCACAGTCCAACTCTCACACCCATACATGACCACTGGAAAAACCATAGCCTTGACTAGACGAACCTTTGTTGGCAAAGTAATGTCTCTGCTTTTGAATATGCTATCTAGGTTGGTCATAACTTTCCTTCCAAGCAGTAAGAGTCTTTTAATTTCATGGCTGCAGTCACCATCTGCAGTGATTTTGGAGCCCCAAAAAATAAAGTCTGACACTGTTTCCACTGTTTCCCCATCTATTTCCCATGAAGTGATGGGACCAGATGCCATGATCTTCATTTTCTGAATGTTGAGCTTTAAGCCAACTTTTTCACTCTCCTCTTTCATTTTCATCAAGGGGCTTTTGAGTTCCTCTTCACTTTCTGCCATAAGGGTGGTGTCATCTGCATATCTGAGGTTATTGATATTTCTCCCGGCAATCTTGATTCCAGCTTGTGTTTCTTTCAGCCCAGCGTTTCTCATGATGTACTCTGCATATAAGTTAAATAAACAGGGTGACAATATACAGCCTTGACGAACTCCTTTTCCTACTTGGAACCAGTCTGTTGTTCCATGTCCAGTTCTAACTGTTGCTTCCTGACCTGCATACAAATTTCTCAAGAGGCAGATCAGGTGGTCTGGTATTCCCATCTCTTTCAGAATTTTCCACAGTTTATTGTGATCCACACAGTCAAAGTCTTTGGCATAGTCAATAAAGCAGAAATAGATGCTTTTCTGGAACTCTCTTGCTTTTTCCATGATCCAGCAGATGTTGGCAATTTGATCTCTGGTTCCTCTGCCTTTTCTAAAACCAGCTTGAACATCAGGAAGTTGACGGTTTACATATTGCTGAAGCCTGGCTTGGAGACTTTTGAGCATTACTTTACTAGCATGTGAGATAAGTGCAATTATGTGGTAGTTTGAGCATTCTTTGGCATTGAGCTTATGGGTGTCCTTAAATATTAAATGACTCTCATGCAGGCAGCACATAGCTGAGTCTTCTCTGTTTAATGTACCCACCCAGATGTTTTATGATTTTAGATTGGTGAAATAATGTCATTTATATTTATAGTAATTATCGGTATGTAAGGACTTACTAATGCCATCTTATTAATTGTTTTCTGGCTGTTTTGTAGTTCTAGTATTCCATTTTTCTTCTCTTGCTGCCTAACGTTGTGGGTTGGTGGTGTGCTGTGGTTTATTTCTCTTTCTCTTTTGTGAATCTAATAGAAGTTTTTGCTTTTTCATTACCATGATGCTTATATAAAACACCGTGTTGATCTGTCTATTTTATACAGATAGTGACTCAACTTTGAACTTATACAAAAACTACTCCTTCTTTTTCTACCTTATGTTTTTAATGTCACAATTTATATTGT
This sequence comes from Bubalus kerabau, assembly GCF_029407905.1. Classification (NCBI taxonomy): domain Eukaryota; kingdom Metazoa; phylum Chordata; class Mammalia; order Artiodactyla; family Bovidae; genus Bubalus; species Bubalus kerabau. Next base: position 94,554,695 of record NC_073625.1, read on the forward strand.
GCATTATTTAAATTATAGTATATTTTAATACTCTTTTTAAACTTTTGCACTATAGTTAAGAGATTAACACCCTTTTATATTGTAGAATAGAGTTTTCTGAATCAGACTATACTTTACTATATATTGTGTGTGCTCAGTCACTCAGTTGTGTTTGACTCTTTGTGACCTCATGGACTGTAGCCTTTGACTCCTTTGTCCATGGGATTTCCCAGGCAAGAACACTGGAGTGGGTTGCCATTTCCTTCTCCACATTTATTTTTAACAATATGCTTTATTATTTCATATGTTTTCAGGTCACTAATTAGTGTCTTTATTTCAGTGTGAAGAACTCCCTTTAGCATTTCTTCTAAAGCAGAACCAGTAGTGACAAACTCCTTCACCTTTTGTTGTCTGGGAAAGATTTTATTTTTTTCTCCTTTCTGAAGCATAACTTTTCCAGATAGAGTATTCTTGGCACCTTTTTTTCTTTTCCCCCTCCTTTGAGGACTTTGAACATATTTTTTCACTCTATACTAGGCTCTAAGATTTTTTTACTTTTTTCTGAGCATTCCACTGATAGCTTAATGAGGGTTTCTTTGAAGCTTACAAACTTTTTATCTCTTTCTGCTTTAAGATGTTCTCTTTGTCTTTATTTTTGACAATGTTATTATAATTTGTCTTGGAGAAGACCTTTCTTTTTTTATATAATGAAGTAATCCATTGATTTCATTAACTTTCATGCCAAATCTCTGTCCAGGTTTGGGAAATCCTCAGTCATTTGAGGATACAGCAAGAAGGTTGTTATACATAAACTAGTAATAGGGCCATCATAAGAAACCAAACCTTGCCAGATCTATTTCTTGGATTTTCAGCCTCTAGAATTCTGAGAGAAGAAAACATCTGCCAAGTCACTCATTCCATGACATTCTCTTATGACAGCCTAAATTGACTAACCCAAGAGTTCTGCCTGAGGCCAGGGGTGGTGGCCCGGAAGACCAACCCCACATCCAAAGAGCGGTGGCTGTGCGGGCTCAGGAGGGCCTAGAAGAGATATCCCACATTGAAGGTCAGGAAGGGCGGCGGTGAGGAGATACCCATCGTCCAAGGTAAGGAGCAGGGGCTGTGCTTTGCTGGAGCAGCCGTGAAGTGATACGCCATGTGCAAGGTAAGAGAAACCCAAGGTAGACGGTAGGTGTTGCAAGAGTGCATCAGAGGGCAGACACACTGAAACCATACTCACAGGAAACTAGTCAATCTAATCACACTAGGACCACAGCCTTGTCTAACTCAATGAAACTAAGCCATGTCCATGGGGCAAACCAAGACGAGCGGGTCATGGTGGAGAGATCTGACAGAATGTGGTCCACTGGAGAAGGGAATGGCAGACCACTTCAGTATTCTTGCCTTGAGAACCCCATGAACAGTATGAAGTGGCAAAATGATAGGACACTGAAAGAGGAACTCCCCAGGTAAGTAGGTGCCCAATATGCTACTGGAGATCAGTGGAGAAATAATTCCAGAAAGAATGAAGATATGGAGCCAAAGCAAAAACAATACCCAGCTGTGGATGTGACTGGTGATAGAAGCAAGGTCTGATGCTGGAAAGAGAATATTGTATAGGAAGCTGGAATGTCAGGTCCATGAATCAAGGCATGTTGGAAGTGGTCAAACAAGAGATGGCAAGAGTGAATGTCAACATTCTAGGAATCAGAGAACTGAAATGGACTGGAATGGGTGAATTTAATTCAGATGACCATTATATCTACTACTGCAGGCAGGAATCCCTCAGAAGAAGTGGAGTAGCCATCATGGTCAACAAAAGAGTCCGAAATACAGTACTTGGATGCAATCTCAATAACGACAGAATGATCTCTATTCGTTTCCAAGGCAAACCATTCAATATCACAGTACCAAGTCTATGCCCCAACCAGTAACGCTAAAGAAGCTGAAGTTGAATGGTTCTATGAAGACCTACAAGACCTTTTAGAACTAACACCCAAAAAGATGTCCTTTTCATTATAGGGGACTGGAATGCAAAAATAGGAAGTCAAGAAACACCTGGAGTAACAGGCAAATTTGGCCTTGGAATACAGAATGAAGCAGGGCATAGACTAATAGAGTTTTGCCAAGAAAATGCAGTGGTCAGAGCAAACACCCTCTTCCAACAACACAAGAAAAGACTCTACACATGGACATCACCAGATGGTCAACCCCGAAATCTGATTGATTATATTCTTTGCAGCCAAAGATGGAGAAGCTCTATACAGTCAGCAAAAACAAGACAGGGAGCTGAATGTGGCTCAGATCATGAACTCCTTATTGCCAAATTCAGACTTAAATTGAAGAAAGTAGGGAAAAGCATTAGACCATTCAGGTATGATCTATATCAAATCCTTTATGGTTATACAGTGGAAATGAGACATAGATTAAGGGACTAGATCTGATAGATAGAGTGCTGATGAACTATGGACTGAGGTTCGTGACATTGTACAGGAGACAGGGATCAAGACCATTCGCATGGAAAAGAAATGCAAGAAAGCAAAATGGATGTCTGGGGAGGCCTTACAAATAGCTGTGAAAAGAAGAGAAGAGAAAAGCAAAGGAGAAAAGGAAAGATATAAGCATCTGAGTGCAGAGTTCCAAAGAATAGCAAGAAGATAAGAAAGTCTTCCTCAGAAATCAATGTAAAGAAATAGAGGAAAACACCAGAATGGGAAAGGCTAGAGATCTCTTCAAGCAAATTAGAGATACCAAGGGAACATTTAATGCAAAGATGAGCTCGATAAAGGACAAAAATGGTATGGACCTAACAGAAGCAGAAGATATTAAGAAGAGATGGCAAGAATACACAGAAGAACTGTACAAAAAAGTTCTTCATGACCCAGATGATCAGGATGATGTGATCACTGACCTAGAGCCAGACATCACATCCTGGAATGTGAAGTCAAATGGGCCTTAGAAAGCATCACTATGAACAAAGCTAGTGGAGGTGATGGCATTCCAGTTGAGCTCTTTCAAATCCTGAAAGATGATGCTGTGAAAGTGCTGCATCCAATATGCCAGCAATTTGGAAAACTCAGCAGTGGGCACAGGACTGGAAAGGTTAGTTTTCATTCCAATCCCAAAGAAAGGGAATGCCAAAGAATGCTCAAACTACCGCACAATTGCACTCGACTCACATGCTAGTAAAGTAATGCTCAAAATTCTCCAAGCCAGGCTTCAGCAATACGTGAACTGGGAACTTCCTGATGTTCAAGCTGGTTTTAGAAAAGGCAGAGGAACCAGAGATCAAATTGCCAACATCTGCTGGATCATGGAAAAAACAAGAGAGTTCCAGAAAAGCATCTATTTCTGATTTACTGAATATGCCAAAGCCTTTGACTATGCCGATCACAATAAACTGTGGAAAATTCTGAAAGAGATGGGAATACCAGACCACCTGATCTGCCTCTTGAGAAATCTGTATGCAGGTCAGGAAACAACAGTTAGAATTGGACATGGAACAACAGACTGGTTCCAAATAGGAAAAGGAGTACATCAGGCTGTATATTGTCACCCTGTTTATTTAACTTATATGTAGAGTACATCATGAGAAACGCTGGGCTGGAAGAAACACAAGCTGGAATAAAGATTGCCAGGAGAAATATCAATAACCTCAGATATGCAGATGACACCACCCTTATGGCAGAAGGGAAGAGGAACTAAAAAGCCTCTTGATGAAAGTGAAAGAGGAGAGTGAAAAAGTTGGCTTAAAGCTCAACATTCAGAAAATGAAGATCATGGCATCCGGTCCCATCACTTCATGGGAAATAGATGGGGAAACAGTGTCAGACTTTATTTTTTGGGGCTCCAAAATCACTGCAGATGGTGACTGCAGCCATGAAATTAAAAGATGCTTACTCCTTGGAAGGAAAGTTATGACTAGCCTAGATAGCATATTCAAAAGCAGAGCCATTACCCTGCCAACAAAGGTCTGTCTAGTCAAGGCTATGGTTTTTCCTGTGGTCATGTATGGATGTGAGAGTTGAACTGTGAATGCTGAGCGCCGAAGAATTGATGCTTTTGAACTTGGTGTTGCAGAAGACTCCTGAGAGTCCCTGGACTGCAAGGAGATCCAACCAGTCCATTCTGAAGGAGATCAGCCCTGGGATTTCTTTGGAAGGAATGATGCTAAAGCTGAAACTCCAGTACTTTGGCCACCTCATGCAAAGAGTTAACTCACTGTAAAAGACTCTGATGCTGAGAGAGATTAGGGGCAGGAGGAGAAAGGAATGACAGAGGATGAGATGGGTGGATGGTATCACTGACTTGATGGACGTGAGTCTGAGTGAACTCCATGAGTTGGTGATGGACAGGGAGGCCTGGTGTGCTGCAATTCATGGGTTCACAAAGACTCAGACATGACTGAGCGACTGAGCTGAACTGAACTGAAGAGTACCAAGAAAACAGCTTTGCTTCTACATGCATTGCGTTTGAATTGTGAAGAAACCCGTATTGGTAACATGTGTAAAACGTATTAATGTGACAGAAAATCTTTCACTGGTAAGATATTCAGTTCAATTCAGTTCAGTTGCTCAGTCATGTCCGACTCTTTGTGACCTCATGAACTTCACCACACCAGGCCTCCCTGTTCATCACCAACTCCTGGAGCCTACCCAAACTCATGTTCATTGAGTTGGTGATGCCATCCGACCATCTCATCCTCTGTCGTCCCCTTCTCCCCCTGCCCCCAATCTTTCCCAGCATCAGGCTCTTTTCAACTGAGTCAGTTCTTTGTACCAGGTTTCCAAAGTATTGAAGTTTCAGCTTCAACATCAGTCCTTCTAGTTAACACCCAGGACTGATCTCCCTTAGGATGGACTGGTTGGAACTCCTTGCAGTCCAAGGGACTCTCAAGAGTCTTCTCCATCACCACAGTTCAAAAGCATCAATCCTTTGGTGCTCAGCTTTCTTTGTAGTCTAACTCTTGTATCCATATGTTACTACTGGAAATACCATAGCCTTGACTAGACGGACTTTTGTTGGCCAAGTAATGTCTCTGCTTTTGAATATGCTTTCTAGGTTGGTCATAACTTTCCTTCCAAGCAGTAAGCGTCTTTTAATTTCATGGCTGCAATCACCATCTGCAGTGATTTTGGAGCCCCCCAAAATAAAGTCAGCCACTGTTTCCACTGTTTCCCCATCTATTTGCCATGAAGTGATGGGACCAGATGCCATGATCTTAGTTTTTTGAATGTTGAGCCTCAAGCCAACTTTTTCACTCTCCTCTTTCACTTTCATTGAGAGGCTCTTTAGTTCCTCTTCACTTTCTGCCATAAGGGTGGTGTCATCTGTATATCTGAGGTAAGATTATCAATGACTTCCAAAAATGGCACCATTATATAAAAACTGTATTTATTATTATATATGATATATTACGGTCTTCCCAGATGGCACTAATGATAAAAAACCTACTCACCAATGCAGGAGATGTAAGAAATGCATGTTCGATCCCTGAGTCAGAAAGATCCCTTGGAGAAGGCAATGATAACCCAATCTGGTGTTCTTGCCTGGGGAATCCAAGACAGAGGAGCCTGGTGGGCTACAGTCCATAGTGTCACAAAGAGTTGGATCAAACTGAAGCAACTTAGCATGCGAGCAGGATAAATTATATAGTTTATATAAAATAAAATAGATTTGTTCAGACATTTAGATTATTTGAGCTTATTTTTACTGTGATTTTCTTTTCTTTTTTTTAATATGGGTGATTTCTCAAGAAACAGAATGTATGGATATTGAAGACAGTGCAAATAGGTCATGTAATTACACAAGATTAAGAGCTAGAAAACAGTCCAGCTTAATGTCAGACTACTACAACCTGATTCACTGAAGATATAGAACTGATGATTAATTTTTGTTTGAAAAAAATTAAGACACTTTTATATTTGAGGCTAATTTTATTTGTGATAAAGTTATGATAAATCACATAGGGGCCAAAATAATTTTAAAAATCTGCTTCAAGAAACAGTAGAAATCCATGCCAAAATCTGCTCAAATCAGAATTATATTCATATGACTTTCAGATGTTCAGAAAATGACAATATTAATTGAAACCACATTTTTCATGCTTTGGCCTCTAATTTCAACTTAAATTTTATAATAACATTTTTAAAATTAGTTTTTAAAAAGCTATCAAGGTCAAGCATTCATCTTTAAAATAAGCTACTGTATTATTTAGGGCCTTGAATATTTCCAAAGACTGATTTTTTTGGAGGAAGTTTAGAAATATGAAGATAAAATATTTTTGATCCATTTAAACTATCACTGATTTATTCTTGGCCCCAGTTATATGTATGCAAAGGACAAACAGAAGTCTGGTTAAGGAGGGGTATTACCTTTCACAGTGAGACAGATTCACAAACATCTTACCTGCCTAACCCCCAACTCATGTTTTACTCGTCCAGGGAAGCTGAGTCAATATGAGTCATATCCTATCATCCAGCAAGGTGATTGCAATAAAGCTAGAAGCCTCACCCATGATTAGATAATGTTTTGGGGAAACTTGATTATCCACTGATCCTGCAAAGAATGGCATAGAATGCAGAATAAGAATCTTGGCAGCCTGTGCCATAGCTTCTGAAACAATATGTTAATTCAGGGAAAAATATATGCTGCTGGGCTGAACTGTGTGTGCTTTTTTCCTCTTCTCTCCATATCCACCATTTCAAAAATTTAGGTTAAATTACAGTGCAAGGCATATTAAACAAATTTCAAGGAATTTCACTAGTTTGATTTTTAAATTCCAAGACAATGTCAAAGTAATAATTATATCTTACTTTGCTTCTTTTCTAAGGAAAACTATATAATTTTCTTTCACCAATATTATACAACCACAGGTAGCTAAATATACAAAGCAAAATATAAAAACTATATTTGTCCCAACAAGGGAATCAGTTTATTAGCTTTCTTTCAGATCACTTTTCCTAGAATCACATATCATCATTATAAATGAGATAAGAACAGGTAAACTATATATATGTTAAGGATGTCTGAGGAGTATAAATAGTGTGAACCTAGACAGCAGTAGTGACAAAATTTCTACTTTCTTCTATGATTGAAGAATAAATGCATGTTATTAGTTGTACTTCCCAAGAAAAAAAAGACCAGTTAAACAGAAATTATTACAAAAAAAAACTGATGATCTTCTCAGCAGAGAACAAAATGGCAGAGGAAGAGGCAAATGTGGAGTACATCTCTCTCTATGGATACATCAGGAATACACCTTCAGACATAGAAGTGTATGCAGAACACCAGCTGAGAGCAGACAGGGGTACTTGACCAGTGGAAAAGATTATATAGAACCAAGCAAAACTTGGTAGGACAAAGGAACTAGGAGGAAAAAACAGGAGTGTTAGTAGGACTAGACCTGCACTCAGAGGGTGGGGGAACTGAAGCAGGGGTTCGATCCCAACAGCAGGGCAATTGTCTGAGTCAGAGGAGAAACATTTAAGACTGAGAACAAAATAGTTGATCTGTGGCAGACTCCTCTAGACAAATAATAAAACAAAAATACAAACTCAATCATCAGCAGACAGGATTACCACCTCACTCAGCCTTGCCCATCAGAGGAAAAACAAACAAATAAATAAAAACTCAGCACAAATCTTACCCTATACGAAGCTGACACAAACCAAACCACTGGACCAACCTTCAGTTCAGTTCAGTCGCTCAGTCGTGTCTGACTCTTTGCGACCCCATGAATCACAGCACGCCAGGCCTCCCTGTCGATCACTAACTCCGGGAGTTCAGCCAAACTCTGGTCCATTGAGTCGGTGATGCCATTCAGCCATTTCACCCTCTGTCGTCCCCTTTTCTTCCTGCCCCCAATCCCTCCCAGCATCAGAGTCTTTTCCAGCGAGTCAACTCGTCGCATGAGGTGGCCAAAGTACTGGAGTTTCAGCTTTAGCATCAGTCCTCCCAAAGAACACCCAGGACTGATCTCCTTTAGAATGGACTGAGTGGATCTCCTTGCAGTCCAAGGGACTCTCAAGAGTCTTCTCCAACACCACAGTTCAAAAGCATCAATTCTTTGGTGCTCAGCTTTCTTCGCAGTCCAACTCTCACATCCATACATGACCACAGGAAAAACCATAGCCTTGACTAGACGGACCTTTGTTGGCAGAATAATGGCTCTGCTTTTGAATATGCTATCTAGGTTGGTCATGACTTTCCTTCCAAGGAGTAAGCATCTTTTAATTTCATGGCTGCAGTCACCATCTGCAGTGACTTTGGAGCCCCCCAAAATAAAGTCTGACACTGTTTTCACTGTTTCCCCATCTATTTCCCATGAAGTGATGGGACCAGATGCCATGATCTTAGTTTTCTGAATGTTGAACTTTAAGCCAACTTTTTCACTCTCCTCTTTCACTTTCATCAAGAGGCTCTTTAGTTCCTCTTCACTTTTTGCCATAAAGGTGGTGCCATCTGCATATCTGAGGTTATTGATATTTCTTCTGGCAATCTTGATTCTAGCTTGTGTTTCTTCCAGCCCAGCGTTTCTCATGATGTACTCTGCATAGAAGTTAAATAAGCAGGGTGACAATATACAGTCTTGACATACTCCTTTTCCTATTTGGAACCAGTCTGTTGTTCCATGTCCAGTTCTAACTGTTGCTTCCTTAGGAGGGCAGAAACCAAATGAAGAAAGAATTCAACCTTATTCAAGGAAATAATTCAAATTTCTTTGAAGTCTGGGAAAAGGAGAACTAAAACACAATAACTTAAAAAAAAAAAAAAAGAAAGAAAGAAAAGGCAGAGAAATACTGCCAAATGAAAGCACAAATTAGAAACACAGAAGTCCAAATAAAATGAGAGGAAATAGGAAAATTACCTGAAAAAGAATTCATGATAATGGTAGTAAAGGTGATCAAAAACCTTGAAAAAAAATGGAGAAAATGTAAGAGTCTATTAACTAAGACCTAGAAGAATCAAAGAATAAACATACAGAGAAAAACTACACAAATACTGAAATTAAAAATACCCTAGAAGGTGTCAAAAGCAGAATATCTGAAGCAGAAAAATGAATCAGTGAGCTGGAAGGTAAAATGGTGGAAATAACTTCTGAAGAGCAGAATAAAGTAAAAAAGAATGAAAAGAACTGAGGATAGTCTCTGAGGCCTCTGGGGCTATGTAAAACACATCAACATTCCAACTATAGGGGTCCCAGAAGAAGAAGAGAGAAAAAAAAAATATGAGAAAATTTTTGAAGAGATTATAGTTGAAAATTTGCCCAACATGAAAAGGAAATAGCCAATCAAGTCCAACAAGCACAAATAATCACATACAGGAAAAACCCAAAGAGAAACATGCCAAGACGCATACTAATCAAACTGACAAAGACAAAACACAAAGAAAGAATAGTAAAAGCAGCAAGGGAGAAGCAACAAGTAGCATACAAGGGAGACCCCACATGCTTAACAGCTGATCTTTCAGCAGAAACTCTGTAGCCCAGAAGGGAATGGCAGGACATATTTAAAGTACTGAAAGGGGAAAATCTACAACCAAGATTACTGTACCCAGCAAGGATCTCATTCAAAATTGAAAGAGAAATAAAAAGCTTTTCAGACAAGCAAAAGTTAAGAAAATATAGTACCACCAAACCAGCTTTACAACAAATGTTAAATGGACTTCTATAGCCAAGAAATACAACAGAAGAAAAAAGATCTACAAAGTCAATCCCAAACAATTAGAAAATTGCAATAGGAACATATATATCAATGAAGTGAAGTGAAGTGAAGTTGCTCAGTCGTGTCTGACTCTTTGCGACCCCATGGACTGTAGCCTACCAGGCTCCTCAATCAATGGAATTTTCCAGGCAAGAGTACTGGAGTGGATTTCCATTTCCTTCTCCAATATATATCAATAATTACTTTAAATGTAAATGGATAAATGCTCCAACTAAAAGACACAGATTGGGTGAATGGATATAAAACCAAGACCCATATGTATGCTATCTAGAAGAAACCCACTTCAGACCTCAAGACACATACAGATTGAAAGTGAGAGGATGGAAAAAATATATTGCATGCAAATGGGAAGCAAAAGAAAGCTGGAGTAGCAATCTTCATATCAGATAAAATAAACCTTAAAATGAAGAAAATTACTAGAGATAAGGAAGGATACTACATAATGATCAAGGGATCAATCCAAGAGGAAAACATAGCAATTGTAAATATCTATGCACCCAACATAGGAGTACCTCAATACATAAGACAAACACTATCACACATAAAAGGAGAAATTGAAAGTAACACGATAATAGCAGGAGACTTTAACACCCGACTCACACCAATGGACAGATTATCAAAATGGAAAATTAATAAGGAAACACAAGTATTAAATGATACATTATATAAGATGGATCTCATTCATATCTTCAGGACATGCCATCCAAATGCAGAAGAATACACCTTTTTTTCAAGTGCACATGGAACATTCTCCAGGATAGACCACATCTTGGGTCACAAATCAAACCTCAGTAAATTTAAGAAAACTGAAATTATATCAAGCATCTTCTCTGACCACAATTCTATGAGACTAGATATCAATTACAAGAAAAAAACTGAAAGAAACACAAACACATGGAGATTAAACAACACATTTTTAAATAACCAACAGGTTACTGAAGAAATCAAAAGGGAAATAAAAAAATTTCTAGAAACAAATGATAATGAGAACATGACAGCTCAAGACCTATGGGATGCAGCAAAGCAGTTCTAAGAGGGAAGTTTATTGCAATATAATCCTAACTCGAGAAACAAGAAAAATGTCAAAGAGACAACCTACCTTTACACTTAACACAACAGGAAAAGAAGAATAAAAAATACCCAAAACTTAGTAGAAGGAAAGAAATCATAAAGATAGGAACAGAAATAAATGAAAAAGAACGAAATAAACAAGAGTAAAGATTAATAAAACTAAAAGTTGGTTCTTTGAGAAGATAAACAAAATTGACAAATCCTTAGCAAGATCCATCAAGAAAAAAAGAGAGAAGAATAAAATCAACAAAATTAGAAATGAAAAAGGAAAGGTTACAAAGACGATGCAGAAATACAAAAGATTATAAGAGACTATTATGAAAAACTACATGGCAATAAAATGGATACCCTGAAAGAAATGGACAGATTTTTAGAAAAGTTCAGTCTTCCAAGAATGAAGCAAGAAGAAATAGAAATTATGAACAACCCAATTACAAGCACTGAAATTGAAATGGTAATCAAAAATCCCAGAAAACAAAAGCTCAGGACCAGATGGCTTCACAGGAGAATTCTATCAAACATTCAGAGAAGAATTAATGCCTATCCTTCTAAAACTCTTTCAAAAAATTGCAAAGAAAGGAAAACTTCAAAACATTCTAAGAGGCCGCCATCTCCCTGATACCAAAACCAGACAAAGACAACACACAAAAAGAAAACTACATGCCAATATCACTGATGAACATACATGCAAAAATCCTCAAGAAAATTTTAGCAAGGAGAATCCAGCAACACATCAAAATGCTCATATGCCATGATCAAGTTAGGTTTATTCCAGGAATGCAAGGATTCTTCAATATACAGAAATCAATCAATGTGATACACCATATTAACAAAGTGAAAGATAAAAACCATATGATCATCTCAATAGATGCAGAAGAAGCCTTTGACAAAATTTAACACTTCTTTATGTTTAAAACTCTTCAAAAAATGGGCATAGAATGAGCCTACCTCAACATAGTAAAGGTCATATACATAAACCTACAGCAAACATTATTCTCAATGTTGAAAAACTGAAAGCATTCCTCCTAAGACAAGGAAAAAGACAAGGTTTCAACACTTTTATTTCACCACTATTATTCAATAATGTTCTGGAAGCTCTAGCTTCTGAAATCAGAGAAGAAAAAAAAAAATAAAAGGAATCCAGATTGGAAAAGAAGTAAAGCTCTAACTGTTTGAAGATGACATGATACTGTACATAGAAAATCCTAAAGATAGTACCAGAAAATTACTAGAGCTAATCAGTGAATTTAGCAAAGTTGCACGATACAAAATCAATACACAGAAATCACTTGCATTTCTATCTATTAACAATGGAAGATCAGAAAGAGCAATTAAGGAATCAATCCCATTCACCATTGCAACAAAAAGAATTAAATATCTAGGAATGAACTTACCTAAGGAGATGAAAGAACTGTACATAGAAAATTATAAGACACTAATGAAAGAAATCAAAGATGACATAAACAGTTGGAGAGATATTCCATATTCTTGGGTAGGAAGAGTCAATATCATGAAAATGACTATATTACCAAATGCAATCTATAGATTCAATGTGCCCCTATCAAATTACCGATGCATTTTTTACAGAACTAGAACAAAAAAATTCACAATTCATATGGAAACACAAAAGACCCTGAAGAGCCAAAACAGTCTTGAGAAAGAAGAATGGAGATGGAGGAATCAACCTTCCTGACTTCAGGTTACACTACAAAGCTACAGGCATCAAGACAGTATGGTACTGGCACAAAAACAGAAATATAGACCAATTGAACAAGATAGAAAGCCCAGAAATAAACCCACACACCTATGGATACCTTATTTTTGACAAAGGAGGCAAGAATATACAGTGGGGCAAAGACATCCTTTTCAATAAATGGTGCTGGGAAAACAGGGCAGCTACATGTTAAACAATGAAATTGGAATACTTCCCAACACCATACACAAAGATAAACTCAAAATGATTAAAGACCTAAATATAAGACTAGAAACTATAAAACTCTTAGAGGACAACATAGGCAGAACACTTGATGACATAAATCAAAGCAAAATCCTCTATGACCCACCTCCTAGAGTAATGGAAATAAAAACAAAAGTAAACAACTGGGACCTGACTAAACTTAAAAGCTTTTGCACAGCAAAGGAAACTATAAGCAAGGTGAAAAGACAACCCTAAGTATGGGAGAAAATAATAGCAAATGAAACAACTGACAAAGGATTAATTTCCAAAATATACAAGCAGCTCATACAGCTTAATGCCAGAAAAACAAACAACCCAATCAAAAAGTGGGAAAAAGACTTAAACAGACATTTCTCCAAAGAAGACATGCAGATGGCTAACAAACACGTGAAAAGATGCTCAACATCACTCATTATTAGAGAAATACAAATCAAAGCTGCAATGAGATATCACCTCACACTGGTCAGAATGGCCCTCATCAAAAAGTCTACAAACAATAAATGCTGGAGAGGCTTGCACTGTTGGTCAGAATGTAAACTGATACAGCCACTATGGAAGACAGTATGGAGATTCCTTAAAAAACTAGGAATAAAATCACCATATGACCCAGCAATTCCACTCCTAGCATACACCCTCAGAAAACCAAAATTAAGAGACTTGTGTATCCCAGTATTCATTGCAGCACTGTTTACAATAGCTAGAATATGGAAGCAACTTAGATGTCCATCAACAGATGAATGGATGAAGAAATTATGGCACATATAAACAATGGAATATTAGTCAGCCATAAAAAAGGAACATGTTTGAGTCAGTTCTGATGAGGTGGATGAGTCTAGAACCTATTTTACATAGTGAAGTGAGTCTGAAATAGAAAGATAAATATCGTAGTCTAGAGTTGACTCACTGGAAAAGACTGATGCTGGGAGGGATTGGGGGCAAGAGGGGAAGGGGAAGACAGAGGATGAGATGTCTGGATGGCATCACTGACTCGATGGAGGTGAGTCTGAGGGAACTCTGGGAGTTGGTGATGGACAGAGAGGCCTGGCATGCTGCGATTCATGGGGTCGCAAAGAGTCGGACACCACTGAGCGACTGAACTAAACTGAATGCATATATACGGAATCTAGAAAAATGGTATTGAAGAATTTATTTTCAGGGCAGCAATGGAGAAACAGTCATGGAGAATAGACTTATGGACATGCAGAGAGGGGATGAGAGGGTGAGATGTATGGAAGGAGTAACATGGAAACTGACATTACCATATATAAATAAAGGCAATGTCAAAGAATGCTCAAACTACCACACAATTGCACTCATCTCACATGCTAGTAAAATAATGCTCAAAGTTCTCCAAGCCAGTCTTCAGCAGTATGTGAACCATGAACTTCCAAATGTTCAAGCTGGTTTTAGAAAAGGCAGAGGAACCAGAGATCAAATTGCCAACATCTGCTGGATCATGGAAAAAGCAAGAGAGTTCCAGAAAAACATCTATTTGTGCTTTACTGACTATGTCAAAGCCTTTGACTGTGATGGATCACAATAAACCATGGAAAATTCTCAAAGAGATGTGTATACCAGACCACCTGACCTGCCTCTTGAGAAACCTATATGCAGGTCAGGAAGCAACAGTTAGAACTGGACATAGAACAACAGACTGGTTCCAAATAGGAAAAGGAGTTCGTCAAGCCTGTATATTGTCACTCTGCTTATTTAACTTCTATGCAGAGTACATCAGGAGAAACACTGGGCTGGAAGAAGCACAAGCTGGAATCAAGATCGCTGGGAGAAATATCAATAACCCCAGATATGCAGATGACACCACCCTTATGGCAGAAAGTGAAGAGGAACTAAAAAGCCTCTTGATGAAAGTGAAAGAGGAGAGTGAAAAAGTTGGCTTCAAGCTCAACATTCAGAAAACAAAGATCATGGCATCTGGTCCCATCATTTTATGGGAAATAGATGGGGAAACAGTGGAAACAGTGTCAGACTTTATTTTTCAGGGCTCCAAAGTCACTGCAGATGGTGACTGCAGCCATGAAACTAAAAGACGCTTACTCCTTGGAAGGAAAGTTATGACCAACCTAGATAGCATATTCAAAAGCAGAGCCATTACTCTGCCAACAAAGGTCCGTCTAGTCAAGGCTATGGTTTTTCCTGTGGTCATGTATGGATGTGAGAGTTGGACTGTGAAGAAAGCTGAGCACCAAAGAATTGATGCTTTTGAACTGTGGTGTTGGAGAAGACTCTTGAGAGTCCTTTGGACTGCAAGGAGATCCACTCAGTCCATTCTAAAGGAGATCAGTCCTGGGCTTTCATTGGAGGACTAATGCTAAAGCTGGAACTCCAATACTTTGGCCACCTCATGCAAAGAGTTGACTCATTGGAAAAGACTCTGATGCTGGGAGGGATTGGGGGCAGGAAGAGAAGGGGATGACAGAGGATGAGATGGCTGGATGGCATCACCAACTCGATGGACATGAGTTTGAGTGAACTCCATGTGTTGGTGATGGACAGGGAGGCCTGGCATGCTGCGATTCATGGAGTCGCAAAGAGTCGGACATGACTGAGTGACTGAACTGAACTGAACTTAAATATAAAGAGGTGTTAAATTTTTTCAAAGGCTTATTCTGCATCTATTGAGATGATCATATTGTTTTTATCTTTCACTTTGTTAATATGGAGTATCATATTGATTTATTTGTATATACTGAAGAATTCTTGCATTCCTGGAACAAATCCAACTTGATCAGTGCGTATGAGCTTTTTGACATGTTCCTGAGTCCTCCTTGCTAAAATTTTTTTGAGGATTTTTGCATCAATGTTGATCAGTGATATTGGCCTGTAATTATCTTTTTTTGTGGTTTTGTCTGCTTTGTTATCAGGGTGATGGTGGCCTCATAGAATGAGTTTTGAAGTGTTCCTTCCTCTGCAATTTTTTGAAAGCGTGTTGGAAAGATAGGCGTTAGCTCCTCTCTAAATATTTGATAGAGTTCTCCTGTGAAACCATCTGGTCCTGAGCTTTTGTTTTTTGGGAGATTTTTGATCACAGGTTCAATTTCAGTGCTTGTAATTGGGTTGTTGAAATTTCTATTTCATGCTGGTTCAGTCTTATAAGATTGAACATTTCTAAGTATCTGTCCATTACTTCCAGGTTATCCATTTTATTGCCATAAAGTTTTTCTTAATAATTTTTATAATCCATTGTATTTCTACACTGTCTGTTGTAACTTCTTTTTCATTTCTAATTTTGTTGATTTGATTCCTCTCGCTTTTTTTCTTGACATGTCTGGCTAAAAGCATGTCAACTTTGTTTATAATTTAAAAGAACCATCTTTTAGTTTTTTAATCTTTACTATTGTTTCTTTCATTTCATTTTCATTTATTACTGCTTGGATCTTTATGATTTCTTCAGTTCAGTTCAGTTGTTCAATCATGTCTGACCCTTTGCAACCCCATGGGCTTCAGCATGCCAGCCTTCCCTGCCCATCACCAAATCCCAGAGCTTACTCAAACTCATGTCCATAGAGTGAGTGATACCATCCAACCATCTCATCCTCTGTCATCCCTTTCTCCTCCTGCCTTCCATCTTTCCCAGTATCAGGGTCTTTTCCAATGAGTCAGTTCTTTGCATCAGGTGGCCAAAGTATTGGAATTTTAGCTTCAGCATCAGTCCTTCCAATGAATATTCAGGACTGATTTCCTTTAGGATAGACTGGTTGGATCTCCTTGCTATCTAAGGGACTTTGAATAGTCTTTAACACCACAGGCTCAAAAGCATCAGTTCTTCAGTGCTCAGCTTTATTTATACTCCAACTCTCTTATCCATATGTGACTACTGGAAAAACTGTAGCTTCGACTAGACAGACCATTGTTGTCAAAGTAATGTCTCTGCCTTTTAATATGCTGTCTAGGTTGTCATAGATTTTCTTTCATGGGGCAAGTGTCTTTTAATTTTGTGGCTGCAGTCACAATCTGAAGCTATTTTGGAGCACATGAAAAGAAAATATCTTAGTGTTTCCATTTTTTCCCCATCTGTTTGCCATGAAGTGATGGTACCGGATATCTTGATGTTAGTTTTCTGAAGGTTGAGCCTTAAGCCAACTTTTTCACTCTCCTTTTTCACTTTCTTTTCTTTTTTATCCTTTTTCACTTTCATCAAGAGGCTCTTTATGAAGGCTCTTTATCAAGAGACTCCTTGCTTTCTGCCATAAGGGTGGTGTCATCTGCATATATAAGGTTATTGATATTTCTCCTGGTAATCTTGACTCCAGCTTGTGGTACATCCATCCTGGTATTTCTTTAGATGTACTCTGCATAGATGTTAAATAAGCAGGGTTAAAATATACAGCCTTGACATACTCCTTTAACAATTTTTAACCACTCTGTTGTTCCATGTCCAGTTCTAATCGTTGCTTCCTGACCTGCATATAGATTTCTCAAGAGGCAGATAAAGTGTTCTGGTATTCCCATCTCTTAAAGAATTTTCCACTGTTTGCTATGATCCACACAGTCAAAGTCTTTAGCATAGTCAATAAAGCAGAAATAGATGCTTTTCTGGAACTGTCTTGCTTTTTTAATGATCCAAAGGATGTTGGAAATTTGTATCTCTGGTTTCTCTCCCTTTTCTAAATCCAACTTGAACATCTGGAATTTCATGGCTCATCTACTGTTGAAGCCTCTCTTAGAGAATTTTGAGCATTACTCTGTTAGCGTGTGAGATAAGTGGAATTGTGTGGTAGGTTGAGCATTCTTTGGCATTTCTTTTTCTTTGGGATTGGAATGAAAACTGACCTTTTCCAGTCCTGTGGCCACTGCTGAGTTTTCCAAATTTGCTGGCATATTGAGTGCAGCACTTTCACAGCATCATCTTTTAGGACTTGAAATAGTTCAACTGGAATTTCATCACCTCCACTAGCTTTGTTCATAGTGATGTTTCCCTAAACTCACTAGACTTCACATTCCAGGATGTCTGGCTCTAGGTAACTGATCACACCATCGTGATTATCTGGGTCATGAAGACCTTTTTTGTACAGTTCTTCTGTGTATTCTTGCCACCTCTTCTTAATATCTTCTGCTTCTCTTAGGTCCCTATCATTTCTGTCTTTATTGTGCCCATCTTTACATGAAATGTTCCCTTGGTGTCTCTAATTTTCTTGAAGAGATCTCTAGTCTTTCCCATTATATTGTTTTCCTCTATTTCTTTGCATTGATTACTGAATAAGGCTTTCTTATCTCTCCTTGCTATTCTTTGGAACTCTGCATTCAAATGGGTATATCTTTCCTTTTCTCCTTTGCCTTTCATGTCTTTTCTTTTCTTAGACATTTGTAAGGCCTTCTCAGAGAACTATTTTGTCTTTTGCATTTCTTTTTCTTGGAGATGGTCTTGATCACTGCCTCCTGTGCAATCTCATGAACCTGTGTCTATAATTCTTAGGCACTCTATCAGATCTAATCCCTTTAATCTATTTGTCATTTCCACTGTATAATTGTAATTAATTTGATTTAGTTCATATCTTAGTGGTCTAGTCATTTTCCCTATTTTCTTCAATTTAAGTCTGAATTTGGCAATAAGGAGTTCATGATCTGAGCCACAGTCAGCTCCCTGTCTTGTTTTTGCTGACTGTATAGAGCTTCTCCATCCGTGGTTGCAAAGAATGAAATCAATCTGACTTTGGTATTGACCATCTGGTGATGTCCATATGTAGAGTCTTCTCTTTTGTTGGTGGAAGAGGGTGTTTTCTATGATTTCTTTCCTTCTACTACTTTTTTTGTTGTTTTTGTTCTTTTTCCAGGTTTTGTAGGTTCTGTATTCCATGTTTTACTTTTTTCTTAAGGTAGAATTGTATTGTTATAAACTTCCCTCTTAGAGCCACTTTCGCTGCTTCCCATAGGTTTTGAGTTGTTGTGTTTTCATTGTCATTTGTCTCTAGAAATATTTTGATTTCCCTTTTGATTTCTTCAGTAACTTGTTGGTTATTTAAAAACGTGTTGTTTAATCTCCACCTGTTTGTGTTTCTTACAGTTTTTTCTTTTTTCTTTTTTTCCTTGTAATAGATATCTAGTCTCATAGTGTTGTGGTCAGAGAAGATGCTTGATATAATTTCAATTTTCTTAAATTTATTATTGTGTTACTGTCAATTTCTTTTATGCTTGTTAGTGTTTGTCTTATGTATTGATGTGCTCCTATGTTGGGTAAATAGATACTTAAAATTGTTATGTCTTCCTCTTGGATTGATCTCTTGATCATTATGTAGTGTCCTTCCTTATCTTTCATAATCTTCTTTATTTTAAGGTCTACTTTGTCTGATATGAGGATTGCTACTCCAGCTTTCTTTTGCTTCCCACTTACATGGAATATATTTTTCCATCCTCTCACTTTCAGTCTATATGTGTCTTGAAGTCTGAAGTGTGTTTCCTGTCACAGCATATATATGTGTCTTGTTTTTGTTTTTTTTTTTTTTTTTTTTTTTTTTTTTTATCCCTTCAGCCAGTCTGTGTCTTTAGTTGGAGCATTTAGTCCATTTACTTTTAAAGTAATTATTGATATATGTGTTCCTATTGCCATTTTCCTAATTGTTTAGGGTTGATTTTGTAGATCTTTTTTCTTCTGTTGTATATCTTGATTATGGAAGCCCTTTTAAATTTTGTTGTACATCTTGTTTGATGGTACTGAATTCTTTTAACTTTTGCTTGTCCAAAAAGGTTTTATTTCTTCTTCAATTTTGAATGTGACCTTTGCCAGGTATTGTAGTCTTGGTTGTGTATTTTTCCCTTTCAATGCTTTAAATATATCCTGCCATTCTCTTCTGGCCTACAGAGTTTCTGCTGAAAAATCAGCTGTTAGCTTATGGGGTTTCCCTTTTATGTTACTTTTTGCTTCTGTCTTGCCACTTTTAATATTTTTTCTTTGTGTTTAGTCTTTGTTAGTTTGATTAGTATGTGTCTTGACATGTTTCTCCTTGGGTTTATCCTGTATGGGACTCTTTGTACCGCTTGACCTTAGTTGACTCTTTCCTTTTCCATATTGGGGAAATTTTCAAATATAATCTCTTCAAAATTTTTCTCATACCCTTTCCTTTCCTCTTCTTCTTTTGGAACCCCTATAATTTGAATGTTGGTGCATTTGATATAGTCCCAGAGGTCTCTGATGCTATCCTCAGTTCTTTTCATTCTTTTTATTTTATTCTGCTCTTAAGAAGTTATTTCCACCATTTTATCTTCCAGCTCACTGATTTGTTCTTCTGCTTCAGATATTCTGCCATTGATTCATTCTAGAGTATTTTTAATTTCAGTAGTTATATTGTTTGTCTACATTTATTCTTTATTTCTTCTTAGTCTTTATTAAGTGATTCTTGCATTTTCTCCATTTTGTTTTCGTGGTTTTTGATCACCTTTACTATCATTATTCTGAATGCTTTTTCAGGTAGTTTGCTTATTTCCTCTTCATTTATTTGGAATTTATGTGTTCCTAATTTGTTCCTTCATTTGTGTAGTGTTTCTCTGCCTTTTCATTATTATTATTATTATTTTTAATTTAATGTGTTTCAGGTCCCCTTTACCCAGGCTTCAAGGTTGAATTCTTTCTTCCTTTTGGTTTCTGCCCTCCTAAGGTTTGTCCATTGGTTTGTGTCAGCTTCACATAGGGTGAGATTTGTGCTGAGTTTTTCTCTGTTTGTCCTCTGATAGGCAAGGCTGAATGAGGTGGTAATCCTGTCTGCTGATGATTTGCTTTGTATTTTCATTTTTTTTGTTGTTTAGATGAGGCCTCCTGCATAGGGCACTACTGGTGGTTGGGTGATTCTGGGTCTTATATTCAGGTGGTTTCCTTTGTGTAACTTCTCACTATTTAAGATTAGTTCTAGAGTTAGTTCTCTGGTTTTCTAGGGTCTTGGAGTCAGTGCTCCCACTCCAAATGCTCAGGGCTTGATCTCTCTCCAAAGACCAGCCTACATCCAATCTACCAAGAGAAATTTCACCTGAAATGAAAGGACCTTTACTTGAGTTCAAAAAGCAATGCACAAGAACACAATGGAGTAGTAGAAGCTTGGTATTGCCTGCCCTGTGGACAGGCCTCCTTGGATTGAAACAGATGACTAGAGGGTCTGTCTTTGGTGGTGGTCAGCAGAACTCTGGTATTTATTAACATTTATTTTTATTTCTATCAGGTACTCAAAACTTACACAATCTCTTCTAACAGAAACAAGACATTTATACAAGTTAGTTCGTGGAAATGGACTTGCGCAGAGAGATACAAGTCTTCATAAAAGTGTTTCTATTTTAATATAAAAAAGAAGAGAGTGTTTGACAGAATAACAACAAAAATAATCATGGGATTTCAGAAATTACAAAGGGATAGATGTGGATGATAAATATTCAGGCTCATTTCGAGTCTCCCCTCAGTCTCCTGTGGATATTGCCTCAGCCTAAGAGCATGTCATAACTCAGTGAAGAACGTGGCATAAGTTTTTTGACAGGTTACCAGCAGCACTCCACCCCATTTATTTGGGTCAATGATATAGTCAAAGCTTTGTGATTTTTGATTACTGAGAATAACTACAACATGGTCATGACTAAGAGGAAATCACTTATGTTGTAATTAATTCTGCTTCAGTACATGCCTTAGGAAACATTGCAACCTGACAGCTGTCCTTCATCCCTAGTTTTCCTGGTCATTATTTACAATGAAGTCAACCAAGCACTGTTGAAACTGAATGTTAGATAGAGGGTGTCCCCTTCCTTTAGCACGAGCTGTTTTATACACAATTGTGAAAATGCTAGATTTGCCTTCAGTGCTTTTCTCCCTTCACAATCATATTTGGCATCTCTCTGTACCCTATACTACCTGTTAGCCACCTTGCTACCTAAAAATAACAGCCAGGTAATATAAGATTTAATAAACTAATTCAAGTTCAGGCATCAATGTTTCAAAATGGTTAATAATATATAAATATTTTGAATAATGGTTAATATTTTAACCAAAAGAAATACATCTTATATGTGTCATTACATTCTTTTTTCTGAAACTATATTTAAGCAATAACAACTTTTTTCACATCACTTACATCAGCATTTTCCAACTCCAGTGTGCATTTGGGTTCTATCGCTTAGAAGAACTTATAAAATACTGATCACAGGGCTCCTCTAGAGACTGATTTGGTACACATGAGAGTAAGGGCTTTGGAGTCTGTGTTTACAAAGAACAGCCAGGATTGAAGGCAGCTGATTAAATCACATCATTGAACAGCAGCAGCTTAGACTATATGAATTTAAGAGTGGTGTGGGTGATTTGATTCGTTTTCTACAAAGTGATTTGATATGAATTTGCTTTATTGCATATTTGGTTAAATTCAGGAGATTCTGCATGTTGAATTAATAATAAGTAAGATGAGACGATAGTGGATTATCTCATTTCTATGGTGTTACATGTCTGGTCAATGATTTCACCTTCCATCAATGTCCATAGTTTCTCTGTTGAAATAGTTCATTGTCATTATGCTATTGCAGAAAGGTAGATGCCTCTAAACGGCTTAATATATGTTTTAAAAAAATTTTTTTAACATGAGAATATCAGATTCTCAGATGTGATTTTAGGGAGAAAACATGTTGGTAAAAATACCTATGTATTAATCCTTTAAACTGTAGTTTTATAGTGTTCATTAGAAATACATTTTCAAATAGTGTTGCATATTTGTGTGCTATCCAATCTCTTTATAGACGATTCACACAGGTATTCACTAGAGATTAATAGGTAGTTAAATTCTGTCCCACCCTCCACTCTCCACCTTAATTCAAGGTCTTGTGGAAATTGTGGTTCATTAGACCACAACAAGTTTACATAGATGTGTTTATTCTAATCAATGTGTCTGAGAAAAGTCACACACCAAGAAACAGATGGCATCCTGGATTTTAGGCAACCACAGTAGTTTAGGAAATGCTTTATTTAACTTTCATTATACCTGCTCCTACAAAATCCAAGCAATTTTTGATTGTTTTGATTCTGCTTCACAGTTGAATATTGTTGTATTATTCTTTAAGTTTTCAGTTTGTTCTCACTGCTCATCTGTATCATAATCAACTATTTTCTGTAACTAGAGAAATCTCAAAACAGGTGTTTAAAAATGCTGCTATTTTCCATTTGGCTTCCAAAAGGAGAACAATACAAACAACCATTTCCCTCAGCTTTGGTTCTGCACCAGGGAGAAAGTGCCATAACAGAAGCAATCACTCAGAGAGAAAGTAGCATGTATTTTCTCTTTTGGGAAAGCTATGGGGCACTTGAAAGATGACTTGTTTGTGGGACAAGTACTGCAAAAAGGGAATAATCAGAACCCAGCTGTCATTATTTTTAGGATAAGGAAAGAACAGGATAAGGAGCAGGTGGAAATACATTATGAATTGTACATAACATTAAAATACATATGTTTAATGACACCATTTTTAAGGGGCCATTATATCTTTTCTTTTTTTATATCAGTCTACAGAAGAGGGAAAAACTCAGGTTATCCAGTATCCCTTGCACTCAACTTTTGCATGAATCTTCAAATACCTGTACTCTTTATTTGATCCCTTCCCAGTTCCAGAATTGCTTTCCTTTTGCTTTCTAATATTCATCCTCAAACTATTTCCTGATGGTTACTTACTTACTTACTCTAAAATGTTGCTCTCCCTTGAAGCCACTTATGTTCCCAGCAGCTCTCTCAAATTCTGCAGTTTTTATTTTTTATTTCCACAACCACAACACAACTGAGTTTAGAAGTAAGGCAGGGGATCTCCTTCACTCCTTTTCCATGTTTAATTCTCAGCAGTTTGCTAAAACTGTTCTTGCCAAGTACACATTTGTCTTCGTTTTTTAAAACCCACTATTATTCTTCATGTTTATGATTAGTTTTCATCTTTATTGAATTAAAAAAGGTGACATTGGATCCAGTAGATGATTCTCTTCTTGGATTTACTTTCTTCTCATTGCATTGAGAAAACCACTATCTCTCCCCTGCCCTCCACCCCCGACTACATCACTAGTGAACCCTTATCAGTTTCTCCTGATGATCTCTTCTCTTTGACATTTGTTGACATCCCATGGGAACTTACAATTATCCCTGGAGTAATGCTCAGCTTCTTTCTCAAACCCTACATTAGTTCATCATGAGATCCTCTTAGCTCTACTCTCAAATATCTCCTCAATATGATCTTCAATGTCACTTCCCTATTCTCAACTTCTCCTACCCAGATCAGTGCAATAGGTACAGCCTAGGAAGTCTAATTATTTCCACTTTCATCTCTTGAATAAGTTATGGACTGATTTAGAGAGAAATATTAAATTCTGTGATTGCAAAACCTGAGAAGAATAGATTCTATATGACAGTCTTAATTTTCAACTTTAATATCAAAGAAGGGCATAACTGCTGCTTAGGGTCAGAGACTGGAGAAAACAACAGGTATCTTTAAAAAACTTAGCTACATCTGAGAAGACCATGTATCTGTTCACAATTATCAGCAGAGAAAAAAGAAAAAAAATAGCTCTACTTCTCTTTCCCTTTCTGACCATAAATTTTAAGATCACTAATTACACAGTAAATTTCTAGCTATCATACCTCATTTTCTGTATTAGCTTGTATTCCATAGTTCCCATATTTAATAGGAGAGACTATTACATTCAAAATACTATAAGTGGCAATGCCTTTAAAATACAGAATTTTGAAACAGTTAATCATAGAACTGCAGTTAATCATAGTCTGCCAGACCCCTCAATCCAATGGGGATTCTCTAGGCAAGAATATTAGAGTGGGTTGCCATGCACTCTTCCAAGGGATTCTTACCTACCCAGGGATAGAACCCAAGTCTCCCACATTGCAGGCGGATTCTTTACCATCTGAGTCACCAGGGAAGCCCAAGAATATGGGAGTAGGTGACCTATTCCTTCTTCAGGGGGAATTCCAGACTCAGGAATTGAACCAGGGTCTCCTGAATTACAGGTAGATTCATTACCAGCTGAGCTATCCGGGAAGCCCAACACGGATTGCTAGCAAAACAAGACTGGGAGTTGACTGTGGCTCAGATCCTAACTCTTTATTGCAAAATTCAGTCTTAAATAGAAGTAGGGAAAACCACTAGACCATTCAGGTAGGACCTAAATCAAATCCAATAAAATTATACAGTGGAAGTGACAAATAAATTCAAGGGATTAGATCTGATAGATAGAGTGTCTGAAGAATTATGGACTAAGGTACCTAACATACCCAGAGACTGTGATCAAAACCATCCTCAAGAAGAATAAATGTAGAAAGACAAATGGGTTGTCTGAGGAGACCTTACAAGTAGCTGAGAAAAGAAGAGAAGCAAAAAGCAAAGGAGAAAAGGAAAGATACATCCATATGAATCAACAAAAAGTGAAGTTGCTCATGTCTGACTCTTTGTGACCCCATGGACTGTAGCCCACCAGGCTCCTCCATCCATGGAATTTTTTAGGCAAGAGTACTGGAGTGGGTTGCCATTTCATTCTCCAGGGGATCTTCCTGACCCAAGGATTGAATCTGGGTCTCCCACACTGTGGGCAGATGCTTTGCCCTCTGAGCCACCAGGGAATGTCAACACCAAAGAATAGCAAGGAAAGATAATAAAGCCTTCCTAAGTGATCAATGTAAAGAAATAGAGGAAAACAACAGAATAGGAAAGACTAGAGCTCTCTTCAAGAAAATTAGAGATACCAAGGGAACATCTCATGCAAAGATGGGCACAGTTAAGGACAGAAACGGTATGGGCCTAAAAGAAGCAGAAGATATTAGTAAGAGGTGGCAAGAAGACACAGAACTGGACAAAAAAGATCTTCATGACCTAGGTAACCTTGATGGTCTGATCACTCACCTATAACCAGATATCCTGGAGTGCAAATTCAAGTGGGCCTTAGGAAGGATCACTATGAACTAGGTTGGTGGAGGTGATGGAATTCCAGCTGAGCTATTTCAAATCCTAAAAGATGATGCTGTGAAAGTGCTGAGCCTGATATACCAATGAATTTGGAAAACTCAGCAATGGCCACAGGACTGGAAAAGGTCAGTTTTCATTCCAATCCCAAATAAAGGTGATGCCAAAGAATGCTCAAACTACCGCACAATTGTACTCATCTCACATGCTAGCAAAGTAATGCTCAAAATTCTCCAACCCAGGCTTCAACAGTAGATGAACCGTGAACTTTCAGATGTTGAAGCTTGATTTAGAAAAGGCAGAGGAATTAGGATCAAATTGCTATGATCCATTGGATCATAGTAAAAGCAAGAGAGTTCCAGAAACTTCTGCTTTATTGACTAGGCCAATACCTTTGACTGTGTGGATCACAACAAACTGTGGATAATTCTTCAAAAAATGGGAATACCAGACCATCTTACCTGCTTCCTGAAAAACATGAATGCAGGTCAAGAAGCCACAGTTAGAACCAGACATGGAACAGTGGACTGGTTCCAAATTGGGAAAGGAGTACATCAAGGCTGTATATCATCACCCTGCTTATTTAATGTCTATGTAGAGTACATCATGGGAAATGCCATGCTGGATGAAGCACAAGCTGAAATCAAAATTGCTGGGGAAAATATCAATATCCTTTATTGATATTTTTGAAATATCAAGATATGCAGATGATACCATCCTTATGGCTGAAAGCAAAGAGGAAATAAAGAGCCTCTTGATGAAAGTGAATGAGAAGAGGGAAAAAGCTTGCTTAAAACTCAAAATTCAAGAAATGAAAATCATGGCATTTGGTCCCATCACTTCATGGCAAATAGATTTGAAAACAATGGAAAAAATGACAGACTTTATTTTGGGGTGCTCAAAAATCACTGCAGATGGTGACTAAAGCCATGAATTTAAAAGATGCTTACTCCTTGAAAGAAAAGCTATGACCAACCTAGACAGCATATTCAAAAGCAGAGACATTACTTTGCCCATAAAGGTCTGTCTAGTCAAATCTATGTTGTCATATAGGGATATGAAAGTTGCACCATATAAAAAGGCTGAGTGCCAAAGAATTCATGTTTTTGAACTGTGGTATTGGAGAAGACTCTAGAGTCCCTTGTACTGCAAGGAGATCAAACCAATCAATCCTAAAGGAAATCAATCGGGAATGCTCATTGGTGGGACTGATGCTGAAGCTGAAGCTCCAATTCTTTGGCCATCTGATGCATAGAGATGACTCATTAAAAAGGACCCTGATGTTGGAAAGATTGAAGGTAATAAAATATTGGATGACAGAGCATGAGATTGTTGGATGGCATCACCAACTAGATGGACATGTTTGAGCAAGCTCCAGGAGTTAGTGATGTAAGGAAGCCTGGTGTGCTGCAGTCCATGGGGTTGCAAAGAGTCGGATATGACTGAGCTATAGAACTGAACAGATAATGACTGAAAGTCTCTATGGAGCTTATAGACAACACATTGATGATAAACTTTCACTCATTTAAATTTTAACTCCCTGAAATTAAAAGTATTCACAGTTCGGTATGCTTTCCTATATACATTTGTCTCTTCTTGAAAACTAAATACTATAAATGTACAAGCTATGCTTTCTTGAAAATTAAAAATCAAAACATGTTAAACATACCACTATAAAGATTGATTTTTAAAATTTAACAACAAATCATAGATATGTCTCTGATGCATCCATAAAGATCTAACCCACTTTTAAAACCTTCTATACTATTTTCCATTATGAATGGATCATATATTATTTAATCATTCCTGTATTACAGAACATTCAGGTTTTTTTCAGGCATTTGCACCTTCAGAAATTCTGTTAATAGAGCTTCCCTGGTGGTTCAGTGGTAAAGAATCTGCCTGCCAATGCAGGAGACACAGGTTCAATCCCTGGTCCAGGAATAACCCACATGCCCCAGAGCAACTAAGCCTGTGTGCCACAACTATTGAAATTGTAGTCTAGAGCCTGGGAGCTGCAATTACTGAGCTCACGTGTTGCACCTATTGAAATCCAAGCATCCTAGATTCAGTGCCCCACAGAACAGAAACCACTGCAATGAGAATATCATGCACCACAACTGGAGAGTTGCCCCTGCTCACCACAACTAGAGAAAAGCCCATACAGCAACAAAGACTCAACACAGCCAAAAATAAATAAATACAATTTAAAAATAATTCTTTTATAAATATATATAAATAGATGAATAAAGTAGATAGATGTATAGAGTAGATAAGATTTAATATTAATATAGATATTTTCCTAGCTTACTATGTGTAACAGCCTCTATTTGAACTTATGCAAAATATTGAATAAATTTTAATGTTCATATTTTCATGGCATTAATTTGACTATAGCTAAACTTTTTCCATTCATAGTATAATTTAATTGTTTAAGCTGAGACCACCAGCAGCACTTTTACTTAAACTTTATTTCTAATAAAATACATTGATAAAATCACCTTAATATAAAAAAAAAAATAGGCAAAATGTTAACCTGCTATCACTCCCCTAAAAGTGTTTGGTATTTTAATGTGAAATGTCTACTTTGCATTATAGACATTGACACATTTAACTAAAATATAAGTGGGTATTCAGCTGGCAAAGTTCCTAAATAATGTAGTTTTCAAAACAGCAGAAATCAGCAAAGAAAATTTAGTTGAAATTCATTTTAAGCTTTAAATCATTTCTTGAGGACAAGGAAATCAGGATGAAGACAATTTAATCCATGGAAAGTATCTTTAAAACTTCTTAAAATCTTACCCACTTAATTTTCTCTACATATTGAAGTTTTTCTCGTCAGAGTTCAACAGCCATACAAAAAGTCTGTTATCCAGTTCATGAAGCTTTTTTCTTTCATATTACATTACTTTTCCTCAAACCCTGTAATTTCTATCCTATTCTGAAGCAAGTTCCCCTCTTTGTTTCTTTTTCCTATTGTTCCTAATCAGTTACACAAAATACCTAAGAATATGTTGAGGAAGAATACAGATGCTGAGAACACTCACAGGTCAATAATTTTTTTTCCAGTCATATTGATCTTAGAAGTCTTTAGTTGTTAGTTGCATTATTCTGAAGATTTTCTTATGATGGTTGATTTTATTAGAAGGGTGATTTTATAAGAGGGTGATCACCTCAAAATTGATTCAGTTATTATGTTGAAGTATTTTTAAGTACAGGGATGTATTAAATTTTCTTACAAATTTAGGAAACATCATAAACATATTTCTTTAATAAACATGTTTCCATAGTCTAATATCAGTAACACAATATATGATAGATATAGAAATTTTTTCAGATGCTTATAGATAGTGGAACAATTAGCACATCAATTAATTAGTGCTTTTACTTTATATTTCTATCAAAAAATTAACATTTAAATATTATCTATTTATGAATACAGATATGAAATTGTTACTCTTGATGAAAGGTTGGTAAAAAAGTTAAATATTTTCTCTTATATATGACAGATAGAAATGACTAATAAATCTAGAGTCATTTGTTCCAATAAATAGACTAATTAATTGAGATAAGTTTGAAACTAATTAATAATAATAGGTTAGTAAATCAACAGTTTGAAAATAACTACTTAAACATATTCATATACAATCATGATGCAGCCATTTTATCATTAGATATAAAAGTTATACCTGACCATTATCTTAACATAGTCTGCTCTTTATATATATCATTAATACTCTGTAAAAAGCATTAAATATTTTTTAAAAATTGGTAGATGGGTGCATTATAATATTAAATAAGGTTTCAAAAATATTTCAAACTCTTAGATTGGATATAATAAAAGTGATATTATTCTCTCGAGTGTAGGTTCAAATACAATTACAGAACAAAATAAAAACAGATTTTATTAATTTCATTAACTTTTAAGGAAATTTAATTGGTAAATTAGTTATTCAATTAATATTGGTTAATTGGAACTTCTTTGATAAATGAGACACTCTTACAAAAATATTGATCCTGGATGAAATAAAAGATTATTGAATAAGTTATGATTGATGAAGGTGATCCTTCCTTAGAAACTCAATAGTTTTCTGCTCTCAGATAATTCATTTTATTTTAAATGGAACTTTGGGTTTTATGGGTCAAGTATGGAACAAGAATACAGTCAATAAGTCAAGGTATTAGAAAATGCAATTCCATAACTACTTATTGAACATCTGCCTTTAAGGCTCTCTACTAGGCACATCACAATCTTTTGACAAAATGCTAGGTAAAGGAAGGCCTAAACTGAACCTTTTTTAAAAAACAAATTATTTTTAATTGGAGGATAATTGCTTTACAATATTGTATTGGTTTCTGCCATATATCAACATGAATCAGTCATTGGCATACATATGTCCTCTCCCTCTTGAACTGATAACCTTTTAAAATTGTTACTATGCCATCCAAAAAGCACTTTCTCAAAGGAATAACAGGGAATCCAACATGTAGATAATAAAGGCAACATTTCTGTGTTTGTTATATATTTGTAAATTTTCTGTTGTTTAACATGGGGAAGAAAATAGTTTTCTTCTCCCATTTTAGAGTCCCTGTCTGGCCTGAAAATTAAACCAGTCAAAAAGGAAAATAGCAAAAATATATATATATATATATCAATATAAATTTTTTTTTAATTTTTCTTGCAACAAGATGTGAACATTTTAATTTAAAATTAATAAATCACAATTCTGTATTGCTTTTAGGATTAAGATTATTCAAAAATGACACAGTTCAGAATTAACCAAAGTATATTTCTATTACAAGTTAGTTTATCCAAGTAAGTAAAGAATAAACCACAGTGTAGCTCTCTTAACCTAGGAGTCAGGTTTTAATGATAAAGTCCGTTGCCAGCAATGGACATGCAGGTAATCATTAGAGAAGTTGTAAATACAAACCCAAACTGCTTTTATAAACTGAAAAGATCTTTGTTGAGTCGCAGGCAAAAAAAAAAACAAAAAAAAAACAAAAAAACGGGGCACTGGCACTGCATCCAATTAATATGGTCTTTATGATTTATGTATACAAGTGCCTTCTAGAGTGGTCATGAGGATCACAGTCTTGTGTCATTTAGTTGGTTTTCTATTTCACTGGTAGCATCTTCTTTATTATAATCCATTCAGACAACTATTTACAAAGAATGTCCAAATCTGGAACTCAAGAGACACTGTAGCTTTCCACCAGATAAACCAGCTTTTTCTGTAATTTAGTAATAGCTGTAGAAGGCCAATATAATCCAGAGAAAAATAAAATCAACAATCAAACTGAAAACAGAGGCCATTAAGTGCTTTAGATACAAATTCCATGAATTATATAGAGTCCCTTGGACTGCAAGGAGATCCAACCAGTCCATTCTGAAGGAAATCAGCCCTGGGTTTTCTTTGGAAGGAATGATGCTGAAGCTGAAACTCTAGTACTTTGGCCACCTCATGTGAAGAGTTGACTCATTGGAAAAGATTCTGATGCTGGGAGGGATTTGGGGCAGGAGGAGAAGGGGACGACAGAGGATGAGATGGCTGGATGGCATCACTGACTCGATGGACGTGAGTCTGGGTGAACTCCCGGGAGTTGGTGATGGACAGGGAGGCCTGACCTGCTGCGATTCATGGGGTCGCAAAGAGTCGGACACGACTGAGCGACTGATCCG
This sequence comes from Bubalus kerabau, assembly GCF_029407905.1. Lineage (NCBI taxonomy): Eukaryota > Metazoa > Chordata > Mammalia > Artiodactyla > Bovidae > Bubalus > Bubalus kerabau. The sequence goes on from NC_073625.1 coordinate 94,586,031, forward strand.
ATCCAATCCGATCCAATGGGAGGTTTTGGGAAATAAAGACCCAAAGAAACAATAAAACCTGGGTATTTTAATGCTAGGTTTGACAAAGAATGGGCAGTCATGAAGAAATACAATAGGGCAAAGAGTATGAGGTAGGTGAAGTAACCTGGGAAACAATGCGGGCTGTTTGTTTACTTTTCTCAGTATGCTTCTGTCTCCAGAGATAATGATTCTCCTCTCCTCTGCGTATACAGAGGGCATATATCCCATGAGGGCCTTATGATCTGCTTCAGAAGAGAAAGGCAGAGTGAAAGTTAGAATACCCTTCCTTCTCAGTCTTCCCAGGTTGTCCAGTGCTCCCAATGCAGGAGGCCTGGGTTTGATCCCTAGTCAGGAAACTAGATCCCTCAAGCTGCAACAGTTCACATGCCACAACTAAAGACTCCACATGCTGCAACTAAGACCTGGCACAGCCAAAATAAATAAATATATATATTTTAAAATAATGGCTTTCCTTCTTCTGCTATTTTTTTTTTTTTGGATTCTTTCAGCTAAAAATATTCAATATTTCAAGCTGCTATATGTTTGGGTGGTGTGTCCAATATTCCATCACTAGGTACTGGATATGATTCCAGCAATGTGACCTAATTTATCCCATAACAGTTTGTTGCTTTCTATAAGAAATTCTATCATCAGCCATTTATTCCTTAATATAATTTAGAAAAGCACTGGAGGTGATATGTGGTTGATGTGGCCATTGTGGTTAAGTGGTATTAAGGAGCAACATGAATAAAATACAACCACTAAACCCCGACTGTGGAGTATGGCACGATAGTTCATCTTTGGATTTTATGCCACCTGTCAGCATTTACTTTATTCATTGTAGCTTGTGCTACCCATTAAAGCATCATTAAAATAAATTCTATGAAAAAGCACACTCATCTTTGCCTCTGATTACAAAGAGTGAAGACTGTATTTCAACGCAGATTTTAAATATTTGTATCATAATTGGACACAAGCTGCTCTGAACATCTGCTTGTTATCAAGAACAAGAATGACGTATCTCTTGCTCTAGATTTGTTTAATGGACAAATTCAGAAATGATGCCTACAATATGCTGAGACTTTGAGCCAGACCCTTCATTTTTTACAAGAATGAGTTGCAGGAACTTAAGTGAGAAAAAAGATGCTGCCTCCGGCAGATATAGACAGTTTAATTCCACAAAGTTATCATTCATGAAGAAATTTTTATTTTGAGTCTCTTAGTCTAAGGTATAACATTTTGTAATTAAAATTTTGTTGGCTCAAATACCCAGGTGCATAACCACTCATTATTCATATCTCCTGAATACATTAAAGTTGTCATTAGTAATAATATATCCTTGTTTATTTTTTATCAATTTCCCCAATATCTCAAGCATTTTTTTGATTAGTTTAATAAGTCATCACTTGTTACTTAAGATGCATACTAAACAAAAATGTCTTTAAAAACCCTAACTATATATTACACAAAGATTTACTCCATCACCTGATGCTGATTTAGAATTTGTTAAGCAAAACCTTTTCAACTATCAACAAATTAATTCATTTATTTATTCAAAACATATTGGTTGAACATTTATTATGTATCTGACAAACATGCTTGGCATGAGAGAGTCTGTGCTGAGCAAAGAGATATGAACCTGTTTCTATAAGGAAAAGAAAAAAAAATTGAGTAATCACTAAATGATGTATAACACCATCTGCTATGTATTATGATGGAAAGAGCTCAGTCCTATGAGATTACTGACTTAAACTTGGAGGTCATGAAAGACACCTCTGCATGATTAACTTAAGCTGAGGTCTGAAGGATGTTAGAAAAAGAGAAGGAAAAAGACCAGAGGTGGTGTAAGAATTTTTCAGATGCAGAACAACATGGACAGCAATTATACGGTAGAAGAGAGCTCACCACCCTATAGGAATGAAAAACAGGCTCATGTGGCTGAAGCATGTGGTACCAAAGGGAGATGTTGTGAGATGAGGGTGGCGAAGTAAATAAGGGCTATATTAAACTATAGTCATGTTGAAGATACAAGTCTTAATTTTTCAAGCCATAGAGATTATTGGTTTAAAAAGGGATATAATTTTATATTTAAACTTTGATAATATATGGATTTCCCTCATGGTTCAGTTGGTAAAGATTCTGCCTACAGTGCAGGAGTTCAGTTCAGTTCAGTCGCTCAGTTGTGTCTGACTCTTTGCAACCCCATGAATTGCAGCACGCCAGGCCTCCCTGTCCATCACCAAATCCCAGAGTTCACTCAGACTCATGTCCATCGAGTCGGTGATGCCATCAATCCATCTCATCCTCTGTCATCCCCTTCTTCTCTTGCCCCCAATCCCTCCCAGCATCAGGGTCTTTTCCAATGAGCCAACTCTTCGCATGAGGTGGCCAAAGTACTGGAGTTTCAGCTTTAGCATCAGTCCTTCCAATGAACATCCAGGACTGATCTATAGAATGGACTGGTTGGATCTCCTTGCAGTCCAAGGGACTCTTAAGAGTCTTCTCCAACACCACACTTCAAAAGCATCAACTCTTTGGTGCTCAGCTATCTTTATAGACCACTCTCACATCCATATATGACTACTGGAAAAACCATAGCCTTGACTAGACGGACCTTTGTTGGCAAAGTAATGTCTCTACTTTTTAATATGCTGTCTAGGTTGATCATAACTTTCCATCCGAGGAGTAAGTGTCTTTTAATGCCATGGCTGCAGTCACCATCTGCAGTGATTTTGGAGCCCCAAAATATAAAGTCAGAGACCTTTTCCACTGTTCCCCATCTATTTGCCATGAAGTGATGGGACCAGATGCCATGATCTTCGTTTTCTGAATGTTGAGCTTTAAGCCAACTTTTTCCCTCTGCTCCTTCACTTTCATCAAGAGGCTCTTTAGTTCTTCTCTACTTTCTGCCATCAGGGTGGTGTCATCTGCATATATGAAGTTATTGATATTTCTCCTGGCAATCTTGATTCCAGCTTGTGCTTCTTCCAGCCCAGAGTTTCTCATGATGTACTCTGCACATAAGTTAAATAAGCAGAGTGACAATATACAGCCTTGACATGCTCCTTTTCCTATTAGGAATCAGTCTGTTTTTCCACGTCCACTTCTAACTGTTGCTTCCTGACCTGCATACAGGTTTATCAAGAGGCAGGTCAGGTGATCTGTTATTCCCATCTCTTTCAGAATTTTCCACAGTTTATTGTGATCCACACAGTCAAAGGCTTTGGCATAGTCAATAAAACATAAATAGATGTTTTCCTGGAACTCTCCTGCTTTTTCGATGATCCAGCAGATGTTGGCAATTTGATCTCTGGTTCCTCTGCCTTTTCTAAAATGAGCTTGAATATCTGGAAGTTCATGATTCATGTATTGCTGAAGCCTGGCTTGAAGAATTTTGAGCATTACTTTACTAGCGTGTGAGATGAGTGTAATTGTGCAGTAGTTTGAGCATTCCTTGGCATTCCCTTTCTTAGGGACTGGAATGAAACTGACCTTTTCCAGTCCTGTGGCCACTGCTGAGTTTTCCAAATTTGCTGACATATTGAGTGCAGCCTTTTCACAGCATCATCTTTTAGGATTTGAAATAGCTCAATTGATATTCCATCACTTCCACTAGTTTTGTTCGTAGTGATGTCCTAAGGCCCATTTGACTTCACATTCCAGGATATCTGGCTCCAGGTTAAGAAGCACAGCATTGTGATTATCTGGGTCTTGAAGATGTTTTCCTGTACAGATTTTCTGTGTATTCTTGCCTCCTCTTCTTAATAGCTTCTGCTTCTGTTAGGTCCATACCATTTCTGTCCTTTATCGAGCCCATCTTTGCATGAAATGTTCCCTTGGTATCTCTAATTTTCTTGCAGATATCTCTAGTCTTTCCCATTCTATTGGTTTGTTCTATTTGTTTGCATTGATCACTGAGGAAGGTTTTCTTATTTCTCCTTGCTATTCTTTGGAACTCTGAATTCAATGGGTATATCTTTCCTTTTCTCCTTTGCTTTTCACTTCTCTTCTTTTCACAGCTATTTGTAAGGCCTCCTCAGACAGCCATTTTGCTTTTTTGCATTTCTTTTTCTTGGGGATGGTCTTGATCCCTGTCCTCTGTACATCACAAACCTCCATCCATATTTCATTAGGCAGTCTATCAGATCTAATCCCTTGAATCTATTTGTCACTTCCATTGTATAATCATAAGGGATTTGATTTAGGTCATATCTGATTGGTCTAGTGGTTTTCCCCACTTTCTTCAATTTAAGTCTGAATTTGGCAATAAGGAGTTCATAGTCTGAGCCACAGTCAGCTCCCAGTCTTGTTTTTGCTGACTATGTAGAGCTTCTCCATCTTTGACTGCAAAGAATATATCATCTTTTGGCTGCAAAGAATATATCATCTTTGGCTGATTTTGGTGTTGACCATCTGGTGATGTCCACGTGTAGCATCTTCTCGTGTTGTTGGAAGAGGGTGTTTGCTATTGCCAGAGCGTTCTCTTGGCAAAACTCTATTAGCTTTTGCCTTCCTTCATTCTGTACTCCAAGGCCAAATTTGCCTGTTACTCTAGATGTTTCTTGACTTCCTACTTTTGCATTCCAATAATGAAAAGGACATCTTTTCTGGGTGTTAGTTCTAGAAGGTCTTGTAGGTTTTCACAGAACCCTTCAACTTCAGCTTCTTCAATGTTACTGGTCAGGGCATAGACTTCAATTACCATTATATTGAATGGCTTGCCTCGGAAATGAAGAGAGATCATTCTGCAGTTTTTGAGACGGCATCCAAGTACTGCATTTCAGACTCTTGTTGACCATGATGGCTACTCCATTTCTTCTAAGGGATTCCTGCCCACAATAGTAGATGTAATGGTCATCTGAGTCAAACTTACCAATTCCAGTCCATCTTATTTCGCTGATTCCTAGAATGTTGACATTCACTCTTGCCATCTCCTGTTTGACCAGTTTCAATTTGCCTTGATTCATGGACCTAACATTCCAGGTTCCTATGCAATATTGCTCTTTACACTATCTGACCTTGCTTCTATCACCAGTCACATCCACAACTGGGTATTGTTTTTGCCTTGTTTCCATCCATTCATTCTCTCTGGAGTTATTTCTCCACTGATCTCTAGTAGTGTATTGGGCACCTACCAACCTGGGGAGTTCATTTTTTAGTTTCCTATCTTTTTGCCTTTTTGTACCGTTCATGGGATTCTCCAGGCAAGAATACTGAAGTGGTTTGCCATTCCCTTCTCCAAAGGACCAATTCTCTCAGACCTCTCCACCATGATCCATCCTTTTTGGGTGGCCCCACATGACATGGCTTATTTCCATTGAGTTACACAAGACTGTGGTCTATGTGATCAAATTGGCTAGTTTTCTTGACTGTGGTTTCAGTCTGTCTGGTCTCTGATGCCCTGTCTCAGTCAGTTCAGTCAGTCAGTTCAGTCACTCAGTCGTGTCTGACTCTTTGCGACCCCATGAATCGCAGCACGCCAGGCCTCCCTGTCCATCACCAACTCTGTACCTACCGTCTTACTTGGGTTTCTCTGACCTTGGACGTGGGGTATCTCTTCAAGGCTGCTCCAGCAAAGTGCAGCTGCTGCTCCTTACCTTGGATGTGGGGTATCTCCTCACAGCCACTGCTCCTGACCTTGGACATGGGTCATAATCAATCAGGTAAGAGCAAAAATAAATGCATGTAAAAGTATTATATTTACCAGTATCTCGCGGATACCTATTATGATGGTTAGACTCATTAGTAAATGGTGGTAAAGTGCTAATACTTGTCCTCTGGAACTATATAAGCTTACTTATAATCAAATATCCCATTTCATAGTAATATTCAGACTTTTGCTTCCATCTTGCTGAGGACAGCTACAGAAACAATGTCTTGCTGATGGAAGTGACTCCTGGATCTTCCTGGAACCTATTTAACATATACATAAACACATGAAAAATTCCTTCAAGAAGGCTCTCAGCCCGCCTTTGGATGCTTTTCTTTTCATTATACAATTAGATTTCTCAAATCTCTACTTCATTTAGTGACGTATACTGCCAGGTCCAGATTTCTTGCCAAACAGCTGAGCAATCTGTCAGACTTTCTCCCAGAATCTGTGGTAAGTGTACCCATACTAATGTGTTTGACTTAATTTAAATTTGTGTTTCATTTTACTTGTTCTAACACCACTAAAACTATTTTTATACATAGTTATCAGGTCACCTCCTGTATTAATTCACAACATTTTACAGTTACTTTGCTATGTAAGCTTTTATCTCCTGGGTAAGCTTTTCTACTTGTATATTCAGAGTATACTTGAACCTGAATTACTTGAATTTTACTTGAATCTGGGTAAGATTTTCTGCTTTTACATTTAGAGTACACTTGCCTCCCTGGTGGCTCAGATGGTAAAGACTGTTCCTCAGTGTGGGAGACCTGGGTTTGATCCCTGTGTTGAGAAGATTCCCTGGAGAAGGGCACAGCAACCCACTCCAGTTTTCTTGCCCAGAGAATCCCCATGGACAGAGGAGGCTGGTGGGCTGCAGTCTATGGGGATCACAAAGAGTTGGACATGACTGAGTGACTAAGCACATGAATCTGAAACTAGTTAATTTTTTCTAAAGGAAATGAGAAGTGGTAGAGATTAGCCCTTTCTAAAACAAAATAGCAATTAAATAGAAAAATAAGAACAACAGTAACAATAAAACACTGCATGGAGTGAGGTCTAAGCATGGCAGGAATAAATTTCTTAAACAAAAAATTAGGGATTTTGGCTAATAAGGACAAAATTATTGGAAGGACTAGAGGAGGAGGGTCTTATTTTCAAATTCCATGAATATCTTCCAGAATTGACTCACCAGGGAAGCAACTCTGACTACCAGTTTGAATTCTTGAGAAATGTATATATTTAAAAATGCAATACAGAATTTAATCAAAAAGCCATTGCTACCAATCTATCTTTTGATAACCAGAAAGCTGGAGAGTAGACACTGAAATGTAGTCACAGAGGATTGTCATGTTAACAAAAATTTTCTTACAAAAAGGAAAAATCAAAGCATGTTCAAAGAACCAAGTAGAAGGCTTCCTCTTTTCATTTACCTCTATTTTTCAAATTCCAGATACATTTATAGATAGAACCATTTAATAGATAGAACTTAATTTACTCTTTGTGAAAGAATGGAATGATGGCTAAGTTATATAATCCAGAGTGTCCACCATACTATGCAAGAAAAATCAAAGCATCCTATCAGATAATTGCAATGGTAATTAGAAAACTTAGCTATATACACTGGAGAAGGCAATGGCACCCTACTCCAGTACTCTTGCCTGGAAAATCCCATGGACGGAGGAGCCTGGTAGGCTGCAGCCCATGGGTTCGCTAAGGGTCGGACATGACTGAGCGACTTCACTTTCACTTTTCACTTTCATTTTTGGAGAAGGAAATGGCAACTCACTCCAGTGTCCTTGCCTGGAGAATCCCAGGGACGGGGAAGCCTGGTGGGCTGCTGTCTCTGGGGTCGCACAGAGTCGGACACGACTGAAGTGACTTAGCAGCAGCAGCTATATACACAGTTGTATGCATGTGTGCTAAGTCGCTTCAATCATGTCCAACTCTTTGCATCCCAGTGGACTGTAGGCCACCAGGCTCCTCTGTCCATAGAATTCTCCAGGCAAGAATACTGGGCTGGGTTGTCATGCCCTCCTCCAGGGAATCTTCCTCATCCAGGGATTAATATCAAATCTTCTTTGACTCCTGCATTGAAGGTGGATTCTTTACTGCTGAGCTACTGGGGAAGCCCCACAGAGGTGTAGCCATACATTTATATGAAGATGTTCCAATTTGTAGCCATGTACCATAGTGTCAAAATGGTTTGCTCCTAAAGATATTTCACATAGATAGAAATAATTTAGGCAAAATCATGAAAAACATTCCTTTGATGTATGTCAATAATTTCATTGCTATGTCACTAATGAGAAGACAGATGGATGAGTACTGTGACTTCAGCTGGCGGCCTGTTGTGTAACTTGCAATTAAACCTTAATATCATTCTTAGTAGAGTAGTGCTGTGCTTAGTTGTGTCCAACTCTTTGCAATTCCATGAACTGTAGCCCACCAGGCTCCTCTGTCCATGGAATTTCCCAGGCAAGAATACTGGAGAGGGTTGCCATTTCCTTCTCCAGGGGATCTTCCTGACCTGGGGATTTAAACTGTGTCTCCTAAATTGGCAGGCAGATTCTTTACCACTGTGCCACATGGGTGTATTCATATTCCACATTATTGTATGAAAGGGCAGCTGGAAATTCAGTTTTTAAACTGAAATAGTTACAAAGCTGGCCACAAATAAGCTATAATGCATAAATATTTATGATATCTAATATTCTTCTATGCATTTTAGCCAGAATTTTTATTTATTTACTCATCTAGGCATCATTTTGGATTGGTGACTTCTCCATTTTAATGAGAGAAGAGTTGGCCTTTTATACTTAGTGATGTAAATTGTTTCCTATAAAGTGGAATTTAAGTAGCTAAAACTGACCTCTAGACAAATGTTTCCTACCAAATCTCTTACAGTTCCTAAGGTTCTGGTTGTTAGCATCACTTCCTAAAACTTAGCTAGATTGACACAGCTGGAGGGGTAGGTTATTGATTTTTTCTATAAAAGCTGTTGCAGTTTAAGAGATCTCTGGACCTCAAAAAACTGAGATTAACTACTGGTAAAATTAGGAATAATGAAGGTCAGGATTCTGGTCTTGTCTAGTATGAGAAAGGTATTTTTAATAGAGAACTGTTCCCAACATAGCAAAGTGTTATGGGCTCCAGTAGTCATCTTTAAGTCCTAAATTCTAGGACCTCGGAATGTGACTGTATCTGGAGAAAGGTCTTTAAAGAAGTAATTAAGTTGAAGTGAGGTCTTGTGTTGGGCCTTGGTCCAATATGACTCATGTCCTCATAAGAAGAAGAAATTAGGATACAGGTGACAGAAGGAACACTATGTTAAGACATAATGAGCAGTTCATCTATAAGTCAAGGAGAGACGCCTCAGAGCAAACCTTCAATCACCTTGATCTCAGACTTCTAGCCTCCAAAATTGTGACAAAATAGATTTCTATATTTAATCTACCTAGTCTGTGGTACTTTGTTATAGCAGCTTTAAGACATATACAAGGGAATGCCAAGTACCTTGGTTAGGATGTGCGTGCTTAGTCACTCAATCCTGTCTGACTCTTTGCGACCCAATGGACTGCAGCCCACCAGGCTCCTCTGTCCATGGGGAATCTCCAGGCAAGAATACCAGAGTGGGTTGCATGCCCGCCTCCAGGAGATCTTCCCAATCCAGGGATAGAACCCAGGTCTCCCACATGGCAGGCAGATTCTTTACCAACTGAGCCACCAAGGAAGCCCTGGTTAGGATAGGATTGAATACAATGTTAAGATTTTTTTTTTTTTCTTAAATTATTAGCTGAAAGGGTCTGAAAGAGAAAAATTGAGTGTGTTTTGTTGTTGTTCAGTCACTAAGTTGTGTTCAACTCTGCAACTCCATGGGCTGCAGCAAGCCAGTCTCTTCTGTCTTCCACTATCTTTTGGAGTTTACTCAAATTCATGTCCATTGAGTCGATGATGCTATCTAATCTTCTCATCCTCTGCCACTCCTGTCTCCTTTTGCTTTCAATCTTTCCTAGTATTAAGGTCTTTTCCCATGAGTCCACTCTTCCCATCAAATGGCCAAAGTACTGGACCTTCAAGTTCAGCAAGTCTTTCCAAGTCTTTCTGAGGGTTGATTTCCCTCAGAATTGACTGCTTTTTTCTCCTTGCAGTCCAAGTGATGCTCACAAGTCTTCTCCAGCACCACATTTTGAAAGCATCAGTTCTTCAGTGTTCAGTATTCTTTATGGCCCAACTCTTGCATCTGTACATGACTAATGGAAAAACCATAGCTTTAACATAGCTTTAAGTGTGCTTACTCTGGAACTATTTGCTCAGGAACTATATTTAAAGCACAGTATAGCCTACAGTTACTGAGAGTTCATTCAACATATTATATCACATTTAAGAGAATTTCAATGCTATTATCATCATGGTTTCTACTAATAAGATCTGGATTTACCAATCCACACACACATACTCCATCACTCACTCACCCAGGCTCATAGAAGTAGAGATGGATTGACCTGAAAGCTGTTGATAAAAATGTTAGGCTTCAAGGCTGTCATGTACTCACCTCTTTTCAAGTCGCTGTACTTAATTTTGTGTTTATAATTTTACATTACTCCAAGAATTAGAATCCCTATCCCCAAAGTAGTGTGCCCCTCTGTGTGTGTGTGTGTGTGTGTGTGTGTGTTCTGTTGATAAAAACTAGAATGATGACTGTTGTTTACATACTCCCTCTCTAGGTTGTCAGTGGATGACTTCCTAATAGTAAGGACCATACTGTATAGTTTCCAAAAAGCCTATCAGTGTATCTGACCTACAACACCATTCTACAAATATTTGTTAGTGAAAGGGAGAAAGGAAAGGAAGACAGCATAATAAAAACAAAAATAAATATATTTTTTTCAAAAATAAAGGTGCTATAGATTTTTGAGTCTAAAAAAAAGAAAGAAAAGAGTTACAAGAACGCAGCAGCATAAAGTTAAGTTTTAAATGTACTATTTGTGCAAGATGATCTCCTTATGAATGGAGATTATATAGTCTCACTTATGACCCTGAGGTTTTAAATTGTTTACTTTTAATAAGCACAAAAATCAATCTACTGAATTTATTTTGTCCAGTTACTATTATTTCATATTTAAATATTAGGCAGATTTCATTGATATACACTTAAAAATAAAATTTTATGTGTTTTTCCAATATGATAGATTTCTTCAGGAAAGTGTTAAAGATATCCACTAGCTTCAGTGATGCCTGCTTCTGTGTGCACTCTATTTGATTTTGTCATTACTTGAGAAAGCTTCAAAGAGACATAGATCTAAATTCAGGAGATCACTAATGGAAACCAAACCCAGCTTATTGTGTTACAGTCATAAAACTTATGTTCAAATTATAGCTACATCCTTTATAGTTCAACTAATAAGTTAGGTGAGGAGACAACCACATAGTTCAGCCTTGATACAATTCATATTTCCTGAAGCATAATAAAGAACAGACAATGAAATAGGATATCAGCTGCCAAAGTGACTGAAAAAAAAATGACATGTAAAAGTTTTATATCTGTAGAATTATCTGTTTTCATTGCCTGATCGCTCTGCAGTTCATGGGGTCGCAAAGAGTTGGACATGACTGACAGACTGAACAACAAAATGATTTCTGAAATTAAAGTATTGCATATTTGGATATTTCAAAATGATGTAACCTTAATTTATAAGCACATGGAAACAAGAATCAGAATAAAGAATGGCCATTTATCAATAGTGCTATTGGAGGATGCTGGCATCTTTTTTCTTCCTTCTCTATGCTTTTGACATATAGAGATGATAAGAAGAAAGGAGATGGTCATTAGCATATTCATTTACTTTATTAATATGATTTAGAAGCAATGGTTTAAAATACTGGGGTCATATATATCCTCTTATCTTTTAGCCCCATACTTAGTTTTCAAAAAAAGTTGAACTAGATGATCTCTAATTAACTGTACTAACTGTATTTATTTTTCAGTAGGACTTTGCCACCAAAAGGGAACTTCATAGAAAAATTGGGAGGTAATAGGCAATATGATTATCCAACCAATCCCTATATCAGCCTGTAGGGTTGCACTTGGCCTTTGAATGTATGAAAGTGAATTACACACACACTGACACATAAATACACAAACATTACTATTGTCTTTTTTCTAGTTACTGTGCTTTTTTACAACATGATATATAATGGTGAATATTTTGGAGAATCATTAAATTCTCTGTCAGACCTCAATGGTTTAGAGTACCAGAAGTAGAAAAAAGGGCATGAACTTCCAGACAGGGGGGCAGGAAGAGAGGGAAGAAGGGAGAGAGAGAGAAAAAGAGAGTGAGAGGAAATCATTATGTCTGCTGGCATTCCACACTGAATAGGGTTGATTACCATAAAAGCAGGGCATCAGTTCAGTTCAGTTCAGTCGCTCAGTTGTGTCCAACTCTTTGTGACCCCATGAACTGCAGAACGCCAGGCCTCCCTGTCCATCACCAACTCCCAGGGTTTACCCAAACTCATCCACTGAGTCGGTGATGCCATCCAACCATCTCATCTTCTGTCCTCCCCTTCTCTTCCTGCCCTCAGTATTTCCCAGCATCCGGGTCTTTTCAAATGAGTCAGCTCTTCTCATCAGCTGGCCAAAGTATTGGAGTTTCAGTTTCAACATCAGTCCTTCCAATGAACACTCAGGAGTGGTTGGATCTCCTTGCAGTCCAAGGGACTCTCAAGAATCTTTTCCAACACCACAGTTCAAAAGCATCAATTCTTCGGTGCTCAGCTTTCTTTATAGTCCAACTCTCATATCCATACATGAGTACTGGAAAAACCATAACCCTGACTAGATGGACCTTTGTTGACAAAGTAATGTCTCTACTTTTTAATATGCTGTCTAGGTTGGTCATAACTTTCCTTCCAAGGAGTAAGAGTCTTTTAAAAGCAGGGCATGCTGCTGCTGCTGCCGTTGCTAAGTCGCTTCAGTTGTGTCTGACTCTGTGTGACCCCATAGATGGCAGCCCACTAGGCTCCTCTGTCCCTGGGATTCTCAGGGCAAGAATACTGGAGTGGGTTGCCATTTCCTTCTCCAATGCATGAAAGTGAAAAGTGAAAGTGAAGTCACTCAGTCGTGCCTGACTCTTAGCGACTCCATGGACTGCAGCCTACCAGGCTTCTCTGTCCATGGGATTTTCCAGACAAGAGTACTGGAGTAGGTTGCCATTGCCTTGGTTCATCATTCAGAATGTGAAATAATACAAAAGGTGAGTCTAAATGGAAGCAAAAGACTTGGAGAGCATTTAAGGATGTTATTCTCTATGAATGTGCAGATTTCTAAACTCTGGGTAAGAAAACACAGGAGGAAAAAGTGTCAAAATGTTTAAGGAATAAAGGTCAACTAAATAAACAGATACAGGCTTCTAGAGATGGACTTTACAAATAAGGTTGAGCCCTGAAGAGTTGATACTTTTTAACTGTAGCTTTGGAGAAAACTCCTGAGAGTGCCTTAAACTGCAAGGAGATTAAATCAGTCAATCTTAAAGGAAATTAACACTGAATATTCATTGGAAGGACTGATGCTGATGCTGAAGCTGAAGCTCCAATATCTTGGCCACCTGATGCAAAGAGCCAACTCATTAGAAAGATCCTGATGCGGGGAGAGATTGAAGGCAGGAGGAAAAGGGGATGACATAACCAACTCAATGGACATGAGTTTGAGTGAACTCTGGGAGATGGTGAAGGACAGGGAAGCCTGGTGTGCTGCAGTCTGCTGGACAGAACTGAGTAATTGAACAACAAGCCATTTAACCAGGGCTTCCCTGGTGGGTCAATCTGTAAAGATTTTGTCTGCAATGAAGGAGACTGGGTTAGATCCTGGGTCAGGAAGATCCCCTAGAGAAAGAAATGGCAACCCACTCTAGTATTCTTGCCTGGAGAATCCCATGGACAGAGGAACCTGGAGGACTACAGTCCATAGGGTCTCAAAGAGTCTGATAAGACTGAAGCAACTTAGCACACATGTAAGCCATTTAACTAAGATAATATTATTGTCTATAGTCCATACATTAATACAAATATATAGATTACAAAATCACTTCTTTTGATTAATGAAGGTGCCCACCTCTTTAAACTTTACTTACCTGTATTAAGAGCAAAAAATCATTCTGAATATAGCAGCTCCATGTAAGCTGCCATAGTATACAAAAAAAATTACACATTTTCCAAATCACTGCAATTAGTTTCTCAGAAGAATATAACCTAAAATAAACTATGTCTTTGAAAAAGAGAGCACAATTTGAAAAATATTTTAAAGTATGTTTTTCATTATCCAAGTGATAAAACATTACAGAATAGTTTAAATTTAATGACAACTTAAATATAATTGTTGAAGAGCATTAAACCATTTATTTTTATTTGAGAAAAATTAATGTAGACAGTGTGAATTAATGCTTATGGACACTAACTCTATTATTAATACTTTAAGGAATTGAAGAATAATGATACTCCCATATAATGCATAGTAAATGAAGTTCATCACCTCATCTATTTGTATAAGCCAGTTATTTGAGTTTTATAGTTAACAGAGTATTATTGTCCCCTTATTTTTTTTTTACCAGGCTAGAGGGACAATCACAAACAAAGTGTAGACATAAGTCCACTCTATATCCTTGCATGCTTTAGCTCTTTGTGAGTCTCTCACATTTACTATGAGAGAGTAAATGAGAGACTCACATATATTCTTTTCACCGAACTTATACATCTCATCTCTAATTGGATTTGATTCTTTTAGGCTTCTAGATCAGACTGACATAAGTGATTTTTTTCTTAAAAAGTGGATAGGGATAATATTTTTTATAGGGATAATATTCCTAACATGGAGCAATTCTTAAAAGATTTTAGAAGAATATGGTATTGGGTGGGAGTTGATGGGTGCCTCCATCCCTGCTAAAACAAAGAAACAAACAAACAACAGGTATGTCCATTTTCTAATATCTGGAACCTGAGAATCTGAACTTGAAAAAGGGACTTTGCAGATGGAAGTAAGTTAAAGATCTTGAGATGAAATCTCATTGGATTTAGGGCCTATCCAGTGACAGCTGTCCTAAGACTTTACAAGGAAAAAGTATAGAGAGATTTTGGACACAAAGACACTGAAGCAAGTCATGTGACAATGCATGCAGAGCTTGAGTTATGCAGCCCCAAGCCAAGGGGCATCTGGAGTCACTGGAAGTTAGAATAGGCGAGAAAGGGTTTTCCTCTAGAGCCTCTGAGGGAGTATAGCCCTACTGACAACTTGATTCAGACTTCTGACCTCCAAAATTATTAGAAAGTAAGTTTCTGTGGTTTTGCTTAAACTACCTTGTTTCTAGTAAATTGTTATAGCAACCCTAAGAAAAATACAGAGGGTATTACTTAAAATGGAAATTTGTAAGAAATTATAAATCATTCTTTTTTTCCCCAAGATACTTTCAAAAACATTTGCATATTTGCCCAAATATTGTCTTTTATTTGTCTAGGCTAAAATATACATAATTCAAAGTTCTAGACAGAAAATTTGGGCATATTACAGAAAATGTAGTTATTTATCTGTTACAAATAATATATGACATTTGTCTTTATATTCTAAAATACTATATTTAAAAAATTGAACAAATGTTCATAGGGCATACATGATCATATTTTGCACACAAAAATGGATATTTTAAGCCTAACTTCAAATGAGCATTAGACAGTTTCAACCCATGTGTGTAATAACCTGCTTTCGTGCTTCTGAGAAAGCAACTTACACTTAGAGTGTATCAACTCACAGCTGTTCCTCTCATAAAATTTTTGCTCTGCTGGAATAGATAGGGCTTTCTGAATAAAATTTGCTACACTCTACAAGCAATAGAGATCTCTCATCAATTGTTTCAAGTGGTCAAATTTGATAAAAGCAATTATAGCCTGAGCAGTGATGATCATTTCCTACCTAATAAAGTAGAGTAAGTAAACATTACAACTCAAAAGCAATTTATAGCACTAGGCATAATCTGTGAGGTCAGAGGCAGGGGACATTCCTAACTTGGAATGATTGAGTATTCAGCTTGAGCCAAGGAATATTATTTATAAAGCCAAAATCAAGCAGCAATGTGAATGTTCTGAAAATGGAATCTTTCTTATATTCAGTGTAGTGTTTAATGGTTTCACAGGACTCTACTGGGCAGTACTTCAGTAAAAACACATATTATATTTCATATCAGTTAAGGTATCTTACTCGTGATTTTTAAAAATAATTGTTTTAAACTTCATAGATTCTTCCACAGGCATCACTTGAGACTAGAAGTTTACTGCTGTCCGCTGAATTGATTTTATTGCTCTGAAATTGGTAAGAATTTTCTCCTAAGGAAATAAAGTTGTGCACATAGCATTGTCCTTATTTTACAGAAATAATATAGACATGTGCATGCTATTGATAATTGAAATATGATGAAGTCAGTTTTCTTGTATCCACTGTCCCTGCATTGCATGCTTCTAGAGTAGTTCTAAGGTTTTGAAAGATACTTGCTTTTGCATAGCTGTTTATGTGGAGTTTTTCTAATATTTCTTTTTTCTTTATTGCTTGAATTTTGCTAGAATATGATCTCTTTTGACCCATTCAATCATTCTGTGAAGGGACATTTTAGAGCAACTATTATTGTAACTCACTTTTTTTTTTCAAATTTGTCATCGAAGACTATGAGAAATTTATGAACTGCCTAGCTATATGATGAGATCAAAGTGAGGGCATCTCCACTCTGATGCTCTTTTAAATCCCACTCATGAGAGCATTCTGATGAGATGATAAAGGATGTTTGGAGTTTAAACCAGATACTTATGTAATACTCAGGATTACCTCAAGGAATTTTTGCTAGTTACCTGAATCTGCAGTAACCTGAACCAAATTTTTTTTTATATATTATACCTTTAGATATCAGTATTTAGATTTTAAAATATACTTAGGATATAGCATTTCTAGTAAATCTGAATATAAGGCCACAAAACTAAAAAAGAAACCAAAAATTAATCATACACTAATGTGGTCAGGATAAGTTAGATTTTGTTGTGGTTAAAACAAACAAACAAATAAACAAACAAAAAACACAAACTTAGTGACAGAAAACAACAAAGATTATTTCTCATTCACAAAATAACTGCAAATGCAAATAGACTGTGTGGAAGGGCAGAGGGGTTAGTGGAAATTATTCTTTGTGGTCACCTAGGGATATGGGCTGACTGAAGCTTCATCTCAGCACATACTTCCATGATTGTCATGGCACAGAAAGAAAAGTTAGAAGCTCTCTATTCTGCAATTAAATACTTTGTAATGGAAGCGCTTTACATTATTTTTATCCCATATTCATTCACCAGAATTCATTGCGTTCATTGCGTGCAAGCTCAGTCGTGTCAGACTCTTTGTGATCTCATAAACTGTAACCTGCCAGGCCCCTCTGTCCATGCGATTTTCCAGGTAAGGATACTGGCGTCCGTTGCCATGTCTTCCTCCAGGGCATATTCCCCACCCAGGGACTGAACCTGCGTCTCCTGCGTCTCCTTCATTGAAAGTGGGTTCTTTATCTGCTGAGCCACTGGAAAGGCTTCACCACAGTTAATCACACCTAATTTCAAAAAGGAGGGGGATGCTTCTCTGGTAGCTTAGCTGGTAAAGAATCTGCCTGCAATGTTGGAGATCCCGGTTCCATTCCTGCTTTGGAAAGATCCCCTGGAGGAGGACATGGCAACCCACTCTGGTATTCTTGCCTGGAGAATCCCCATGGACAGAGGAGCTTGGCGGGCTATACAGTCCATAGAGTCACCAAGAGTCAGACACAACTGAGCAACTAAGCACAGCACAGCACAGTTTCAAAGGGAGGGAAAAATACAATATTCAGGTGTGCCTGGAAGGGAGTGAAGCCAGATGTTAGTGAGCATGTTGAAATGTATGTCACAGGTGTAAAGGTAGACTTTTATTTATTTACTTATTTTAAAATTAGGGCTTATCTTTTGGAATATAACTGTGGATGGTTCAAAGTAAGATGCAGGGTTTGAGAAGTGAAAGAAGCTTTGGCATTTTATTGGGTCTATGTAGAAATTCAATGTAGAAATTTCGTCTTAAATCCTCTTCATGAATTCTCCTTGAATAATTCCAGTGATGATGTGTTAACTATTTAACCTGTTAGCTGTTATTCTACTGGACAACTCTATTATTGAAGCCTATTATGTTATTAGAGCCTGAAATCTATGAAACTGAAGCTCTCTCTTATCAATCCTCATCCTGCCTTCTGAGCACCATCAGTTCAGTTCAATCGCTCAGTTGTGTCCGACTCTGTGAACCCATGAATTGCAGCACTCCAGGCCTTCCTGTCCATCACCAACTCCCAGAGTTTACTCAAACTCATGTCGATTGAGTCAGTGATGCCATCCAATCATCTCATCCTCTGTCGTCCCCTTCTCCTCCCACCTTCAATCTTTCCCAGCATCAGGGTTTGAGCACCATATAACACAACAAATTGACTTGACAACGTCCACGAAACTAGCTGAAGTAGAATTTAAGGAACCGCAGACTACAGGGCTAATTCTTGACCACCAATGACATGTACCCTACAAGGTTACAGCTGGCCCTTAGGATATAATATTTTATTTCTCTACCTCATCAGGTGATCTACACCCCTCATGTTGTTGTTAATTCCACAGGAGAACTCAAAGTTTGAAAATATAATTTATCATATCTTTATACTCTTAAAAATACAATCCTAAAAACAGAATTAGATACCAATTACAGTCAGTAGGATGGCTATCAAAAAAGAAACAAATAATACTTGTCAATGATGACATGAAGAAATTGGAACCCTTGTGCATTGTTGATAAGACGTATAAAGCTGGTACACCCTTTGTGGAAAACAGTATGGTGGTTGCTCAAAATATTAAACATAGAATTATCTTATGATCCAGCAATTCTACTTCTGGATCTAAACCTAAGATAACATAAAGTGAGAACCTGAACAGATATTTGTACATTCCTGTTCATAGAAACACTATTGGCAATATCTAAAAGGCGAAATCTATTCAAATATCCATCAACAGATGAATGGATAAACAAAATGTGGTATATACACACCAATGGAATATTATTTAGCCTTAAAAACACATGAAAATATATATGCTACACTATGGATGAACCTTGAAGACATCATGCTAGTGAAATAAGCCAGAGATCAAAGGACATACATAGGGTTGATTCTACTAATATGAGGTATCTAAATTTGTCTAATTCATTAAAAATGGAAAGTTGAATGTTAGCCACCAGTAGCTGGTGGGCATGGAGAATGGGGAGTTACTATTTGATATGTATAAGGTTTCATTTTGTGAACATAAAAAAGGTTATAAAAATGGATGATGGGGATGGCTGCACACCAGTGTAAATGTACTTAATATCACTAAACTATATAGTGATTAATATAATGGTTAAAATGGTAAACTTTGGTAAATAGTGGTTAAAATGGTAAACTTTTTGTTATGTATATATTTTACCACAATATAAAAGGAAAAAAATGCAAGCCTGTTTCATACTTAAAGAACTTTTACAGGCTTAAGGAAATAATTTTCTGAGAGACTTAATCAGATGTGCTTCGTTCACACGTGCAAAATATACAGGTAATTAAATACAGGTCCAAAGAATGTCAGTATAAAATGAAGATCTGGTAAAAAAATAAAAATATGCTGTTTAATTCTAAGCATTCTTGATCATAATTTAGCCTGTGAAATGGATCACCTATTGCTATACTATTTATAATATGCAAATAGTTGTTTATATAGGATTTGCTCAAATTATACATGGATTTCTAAATTACCAACACATCAGGAAATGATAGCAAGGATGAGTTTTAGTTATTATATTCCTTACTTAGAGTCCATCAGTCCTGCACTATCTGTTAAATAAGAAGACTCAACCTGACCCTAATGCCAACAATACTAATACTCCACCAAAATTACTCGGCTCCAATTAATACATTCAGCATTTCCTCTCTTGACTGAAATGAGCTGCTATTATTTATCTTCTTTCTCCAAACAGTGTATTTTCTTGGTGGTTTATTGCTTTAAGAATTTGGAATCCAAGGAACAAAACAACTTATAATCATTAGTCCATTTAGAGAACTGATGATCCATGTAAACTCCATTTGCCTGCATCTCTGGATTTCACTTTCAAAATCGAGTTCCCTGGTATTTTTGGATCAATACCTGACAATACCTAGGAGATACTGCAGGTTTACTTCCAGACCACCTCAATAAAGAGAATATTGAATAAAGTCAGTCATATAAGTTTCTTTTTAGGGGGAGGTCCCAAATAAAGTTATGTTGGCACTATACTGGTTTATTAAATGTGTAAATAGCATTATGTCTTAAAAAAAATGTACATACTTAATTTAAAAATGCTAAAAATGCTAATCATTGAAGGAGCCTTCAGGAAGTCACAATCTTTTTGCTGGTTGTGTCTCTGTCGATGGCTGCTGAAGGTTGGGTGGCTTTGGAAATTTCTAAAAATAAGACAACCATGAAGCTGGCCACATCAATTTACTCTTCTTTTCAGAAACAATTTCTCTGCAGCGTTCAATGCTGTTTGATAGCTTTTTACTCACTGTAGAACTTTTTTTTCAAAATTGGAGTCAATCATATCAAACCCTGTCACTGTTTTATAAACTCAACTTATGTAATAGTCTAAATCCTTTGTTGTCATTTCAACAATCTTCACAGGATATTCACCAAAAGTAGATTTCATCTCAAGAAATAGGTATCTTTGCTCATCCATAAGAAATAACTCCTTGTCCATTTAAGGTTTATCAAGAGATTTAAGCAAATCAGTCACATACTTCTTCTGTTCTGTTTTTCTGGCTATTTCCATTGGATGCATTTGCAGTCACTTCCTCCACTGAAATCTTGAACCCTTTGAAGTCATCTCTGAGGACTGGAATTGACTTCTTCAAAATTCTTGTCAATGTTGATATTTTGTCCTCTTTCCATGAATCACAAATGTTCTTAATAGCATAAAGAACAACTAATCCTGTCCACATTTTTAATTTACTTTACCTAGATACATCAGAAGAGTCACTATCTATGGTAGCTATGGCCTAAGGAATCTATTTATTAAATTAAAAGACTTGAAAGTCAAAATAAATCCTTGATCTAAGGGCTCCATAATGGATGTTGTTTTTACAGGCATGTTCAGTTCAGTTCAGTTCAGTCGCTAAGTCAGTTTCAACTCTTTGTGACCCTATAGACTGCAGCAACTGTCCATCACCAATTCCCGGAGTTTATTCAAACTCATGTTGATTGAGTCGGTGATGCCATCCAACCATCTCATCCTTTGTCGTTGCCTTCTCCTTCTGCCTTCAATCTTTCCCAGCATCAGGGTCTTTTCAAATGAGTCAGTTCTTTGCATCAGGTGGCCAAGGTATTGGAGTTTCAACTTCAGCATCAGTCCTTCCAATGCATATTCTGGACTGATTTCCTTTAGGATGGACTGGTTGGATCTCCAAGGGACTCTCAAGAGACTTCTCCAACACCACAGTTCAAAATCATCAATTCTTTGGTACTCAGCTATCTTTATAGTCCAACTCTCACATCCATACATGACTACTGGAAAAAACATAGCTTTGACTAGATGAAAAGGCATGAGAATAGCATTAATTCATCATACATCTCATCAGACTTCTTGGGTGAACAGATGCATTATCAATGATTGATAAAATTTTGAAAGAAATATTTTTCTAATTAGTATATCTGAACAGTAGGCTTAATATATTCAGTAAACTATGTTGTAAACAGATGTGTTGTCATCCAGGCTTTGTTGGTCCATTTACAGAACATAGGAAGAGCTGATTCAGCATAATTCTTGAGGGTTCTAGAAAATCAGTGATTTCCGCTTAAAAGTCACCAGTTGCATTTGTGCATTAATTCCTAACAGGAGTCAGTCTTTTTTTTGGAGCTTTGAATCCAGGCATTAACTTCCCCTCTCTAGTTGTGAAAGTCCTAGATGGCATCACCTTCCAAAAGAAGGTTGCTTTGTCTGCGTTCAAAATCTGTTGTTTAGCATAGTAATTAATAATTCATTAATTATTTTAGTTAAATCTTCTGACAACTTGCTGCAGCTTCTACACAGTACTTGCAGCTGCATCTTGCTCTTTGATGTTATAGAGATGGCTTCTCTCCTTAACCTCATGAATCAACTTCTGCTTGCTTCAAATTTTCTTCTGCAATTCTCTCAGCCTTCACAGAGTTGAAGAGTGTTAGGGGCCTTGCTCAGGATTAGGCTTCAGCTTAAAAGTATGTTTTGTCTATATTGATCTTCTATACAGACCAGTACAACTTTCTCCATGTGAGCAATGAGGGTTTTTGCTTTCTTATCACTCTTGTGTTCATTAGAGCAGCATGTTAAATTCCCTCAAAAACTTTTCCTTTGCATCCATTGCTTGGTTAACAGTTTGGTACAACAGGCCTAGGTTTTGACATATCTTGGTTTTTGACATGTCTTCCTCAGTAAGTTTAATCATTTCTAGCTTTTGATATAATGAGAGATGTGTGACTCTTTCACTTTCACACTTAAAATCCATTGTAGGGCTATTAACTGGCTTAATTTCAACATTGCTGTAGCTCAGGGAATAGTGAAGCCTGAGGAGAGGGAGAGAGATGAGAGAAGGGTCAAGTAGTCAGAACACACACATTTATTCATTAAATTTGCCATGTATACAGGTATGGTGTGAGGTTGGTCCCCTAAAAAAATTACAATAGTAACATCAAAGATCATTGACCACAGGTCACCATAACAACTATAATCAAAACAAAAAAGCTTCAAGTATTGTGAGAATTACCAGAGTGTGAGATAGAGACACAAAGTGAGCAAATGCTGCTGGAAAAATGGCACAGACAGACTTGCTGGATGCAGGGTTACCACAAATATCTTTGTGAAAAATGTGATTTCTGCCAAGTGCAACAAAGCAAAGTGCAATAAAACAAGGATTTGATTATTGGCAGAAGGAGAACAAATCTTTCCATTCCTAAAACATGTGGGTAAGAAAGTACTCCACAGTAAAGCAATGCTGCTAAAAAAGAAAGCCTAAATCTGCCAAATAAGATGTAAGAATAAAGTGGTAGTTTGGAGGGGAGTAAGCAAGGAGAATTTGAAATGAGGACACAAAGATTGAGCCAGAATTAAGGGGGAAGGGGCCAAGGATAGTCAGTCTCTTGTGCTATTAATAAAGAAGTAAGTTCAGAAAAGAAAGATTACAGAGTCGGTATAGGAATTATTAAATAAAGGTGTTTGGAATTAAGGGTTTTTTTGCAGGTGAATCACACACAAGATTTTTCTTTATTAGTTCCACCTCTTGAACCTTCAATATTTTATCCTTTCACTTTATTTCCAATATTTTATTCATCTCTCCTTCCTGTCTTCAGTCTTCTCTTTTTTATTCTCTTTTCTTTTGTTCTTTTAAAAATCTCCCTTTTATTTGCTTTTCACTCAACATTTTTCACTACTTTTTCCTTATTCAAATTTAGAATTAATTCTGTCCTCTACTTTCCACCAACCCTGCTCTGTGACTCACTGATTATGTTGTTTCTCTTTCCCTTGTCCTTCCCTCCATCCCTTGTGTTGTATGGTAGCTCTTCACAAACATGGATATTTTTAAATAACACTTTGATTTGAACTTAATGTTTATAACTCAACTGCTTTATAAGTGTAATTTTCAGTTTCACATAAGGAATACATAGTAAACAAACTTGATGATTATTTTTGTTTTTTGGTTCGTTTATGTGTAACTTCACATTGGCTTGCCTGATGGCTCAGCAGTAAAGAATCTGCCTGACAATGCAGGAGACATGGATTTGATCCTTGGGTCAGGAAGATCACCTGGAGAAGGAAATGGCAACCCCACTACAGTATTCTTGCCTAGGAAATCATAAACTAAAAACTGGTGCTCATCAAGGGCATTTGCCATCTGTCTCTGCTGAGACTGAATCCTGTGTTGCTATAGCTATTAACCTTTGACTCTCCCTGAAGAGGGTGGAGAAATGAGGTACTTTGTACTTCAGGGAACCTGGAGGAACAAGTCTTTTCAGATCAGTTCAGTCACTGAGTCATGTCTGACTCTTCATGACCCCATGGACTGAAGCATGCCAGGCTTCCCTGTCCATCACCAACTCCTGCAGCCTTGACATACTCCTTTTCCAATTGGAACTAGTCTGTTGTTCCATGTCTGGTTCTAACCATTGCTTCTTGACCTGCACACAGATTTCTCAGAAGGTAAGGTGAAACAAATCTTTAAATAGTTAGATATTTTCAGGAACTGGTTACATGATTCCAATCCTTTCATCTCTTCATATCTTTGTTGTTATTCAGTCACTCAGTCATGTTCAACTCTTTGAAACACCATAGACTGCAGCATGCCAGGCTTCTCTGTCCTTTACCATCTCCTGGAACTTGCTCAAACTCATGTCTATCGAGTTGGTGATGCCATTCAACCATCTTGTCCTCTGTTGTCCCCTTCTCCTCCTGCCTTCAATCTTTCCCAGCATGAGGGCCTTTTCTAATCCCTTCATGATGACATCAGCTCTTCTTAATTAGCAGAAAATCTTTTATAAAATAAGTACTTGATTTCACTGAACTCCCCTTCACCAAATTTTATATATTGACCTTCCCCTACTACCTCTTTAGGACAGTTTCTCAGAGCTATCTGAGGTGCTGTCTCCTATGCTGCAGTCCTCATTTTGGCCGCAACAAAACTTAACTTTCAACTCTCTTACTGTGCATCTTTTTTAGTCCAAAAATCCCACTGAAAGAGCTGTCTGGTGGCCTATAGTCCAGGGGGCCTCAAAAGAGTTGGACGTGGCTTAGCAACTAAACAACAACAACAACCTCACAAGGGGGATTTCATGAAAATTCAGTTTAAAGAAATTAATTCTGTATTAGCTTTTGATGGCTGCTATAACAAATTACCATAAAGTTAACAAATTGAAGCAATCCAAATATATTATCTTACAGTTCTATAGATTAGAAGTCTGACATTGATCTTACCAGGCTAAAATCCAAGCATCAGCAGGCTTGTTCTTTCTCTCTGACCTAATTTTCTCCCTTCCTCTTCCACTTTTAAAGACTCATGTGATTAAACTGGGCCAGCCAATATAATTCCTGATAACTTCATAACCTTTCTTTAAATACCTCAGGTTTTTCTGCTCTATTTATTTTCATCACAATTTTAATTTCAAGACAATATATGTAATCATATGCAAAGACTTACAAGAATTGCCAGGCTCTGGAGAACCATGATTGTGTCACTTAGAATCAAAGAACGAAGAAAAGAGTTTTGAGGAAAAATTGTTGAAGGAAACCAAGATGCTATGAGTCAAGGTTTAGCAAGAATGAGAAAGCATTAAAATTCTAGGACTCTACAATTGTTCCAGATGGACCTATTTCCAGGGCAGGAAAAGAGATCCAGATATAGAGAATGGACAAGTGGGAATGACAGGGAGTGGGGGCAGGAGAGTGGGATGAATTGTGAGAGTAGGATTGACATATTACACAACCATGTGTAAAATAGCCAGCTAGTGGGAAGCTGCTATAAAACAGAAAAAGCCCTGCTTGGTGCTCTGTGATGACTGAGAGGGGTGGGGTGGGGCTGGACTGGGAGTGAAGTCCAAGAGGGAGGGGATATATGTATGCAGCTGCAGCAGCTAAGTCCTTCAGTCGTGTCTGACTCTGTGCGACCCCGTAGATGGCAGCCCACCAGGCTCCTGCGTCCATGGGATTCTCCAGGCAAGAGTACTGGAGTGGGTTGCCATTGCCTTCTAGCTGATTCACCTCACTGTACAGCAGAAACTAATACAACATTGTAACATGATTGTACTAAAAAAAAAAAAAAAAAAAGCCAAACAAAACAAAAACCTAGGCCTAAACAGGAAGCTAGAATAATGAAATTGCTGGAGTCTTGGGAGAGACGGAGACATAGAGGGAAGTGCTAATTAACCTAAGGTATATATTGATATTTGTGTTTGTAGTCAAACACAAATGCATTCAGAAATAGGATAACGGCATACTCAGGGAGTGGAAAAAAGAAATATCTCCACATCTATCTCCTTCAGCACTCTGATCTTGCCAACTTTTCTCTCTAGCCAGACTTCCTATGGAAAACTAGAGCTATTGGAAAGTAAGGTAATGGAAACTATGAAGGTCAAATACTCCTCTACCCAAGGAATAGTGCAGTATAGTAGAGGGTGGAGATTAGATATATGTGAGGGTTGTGGACTAAAAGAAACAAACAAGGTTAACCCCAAGTTGAGGATAGGTTGGCAAACTTTTCTATACATGGCCAAAGGGTAAGTATTTTAGCCTTTGTGGATTACACAGTCTCTGTTGCAATTACTGAACTATGGGTCTATAGGGAAGAAAGTAACTCTAGATAATACATAAACAATGGGTATGGCTGAGTTGCAAAAGAACTTTGTTACAAAAATAGAAGGTTGGGCGGATTTGGCCAGTGGCCACAGTTTGTTGTATTCTTCAGTTGCTAAATTGTATCCAGCTCTTTGCTACCGCTTGGATTGCAGCACTCCAAGCTTCTTGTGCTTCACTATTTCACGGAGTTTGCTCAAACTCATATCCATTGAGTCAGTCATGCCATCCAACCATCTCATCCTCTGTCACTCCCTTCTGATCCTGCCCTCAATTTTTCCCAGCAGCAGGGTCTCTTCCACTCAGACTCTTCGCCTCAGATGGCCGAAGTATCAGAGGTATGGTTTCGGTATCAGTCCATCCAATGAATATTCAGGGTTGATTTATTTTAAGATTGACTAGTTTGATCTCCTTGCTGTCCAAGAGACTCTCAAGAGTCTTCTTCAGCACCTCATTAATACTTTAGAGAAATAATTGATCGAGAGCATCAATTCTTCAGTACTAAGCCTTTTTTACCATCCAATTCTCACATCAGTACATGACCACTGGAAAAACCATAGCTTTGACTAGATAGACTTCTGTTGGCACAGTGTTGGCTCTACTTTTTAATTCACTATCCAGGTTTGTCGTAGCCTTTTCTTCTAAGTGGCAAGTATCTTTTAATTTCATGGCTGCAGTCACTGTCTGCAGTGATTTTGGTGCCCAAGAAAAGAAAATTTGCCAAAGAAAATGGATGGCTCCATTTTCTTCCCATCCATTTGCCATGAAGTGATGGGACCAGATGCCATGATCTTAATCTTTTTGAATGTTGAATTTAAGTCAGTTTTTTCACTCTCCTCTTTACCTTCATCAGGAGGCTCTTTAGTTCTTCGCTTTCTGCCATTAAGGTAGTACCATCTGCCTATCTGAGGTTGCTGATATTTCTCCCAGCAATCTTGATTCCAGCTTGTGAGTCATCCAGCCTGGTATTTTGCATGATGTACCCTGCATAGATGTTAAATAAGAAGGGTGAAAATATATAGCCTTATGTACTCATTTCCCAATTTTGAACCAGTCTGTTGTTCTATGTCAGGTTATAACTCTTGTTTCTTGACCTACATACAGGGATCTAAGGAGGCAGGTAAAATAGTCTGGTATTCCTGTCTCTTTAATAATTTTCCACAGTTTGCTGTGATCCACACAAAGTTTTTACCATAGTCAATGAAGTAGAATTTTCTGGAATTCTCCTGCTTTTTCTATGATCCAACGGAAGTTGCCAATTCTATCTCTGGTTTCTCTGCCTTTTCTAAATCCAGTTTGTGCATCTGGAAGTTCTCAGTTCATGTACCGTTGAAGCCTAACTTGGAAGATTTTGAGCATTACCTTGCTAGCATGTGAAATGACCACAATTTTATGGCAGTTTGAACAATTTTGGGCATTGCCCTACTTTGGGATTAGAATGAAAATGGACTTTTTCCAGTCTTGTGGCTACTGCTGAGTTTTCCAAATTTTCTGGCATATTGAGTGCAGCATTTTAACAGCATCACATTTTAGAATTTGAGATAGCTCAGCTAGAATTTCAGCACCTCCACTAGCTTTGTTCACAGTCATGTTTCATAAGGCCCACTTGAATTCACACTCTAGGATGTCTGGCTCTAGGTGAGTGACCACACCACCATGGTTATCCAGGTCATTAAAACTTCTTTGTACAGTTCTTCTGTATATTCATCCACCTCTTCTTAATCTCTTCTGCTTCTGTTAGGTCCTTACCATTTCTGTCCTTTATTGTGCCCATTTTTGCATGAAATTTTCCCTTGTTATCTCTAATTTTCTTGAAGAGATCTCTAGTCTTTCCCATTCTATTGTTTTCCTCTATTTCTTTGCATTGTTCACTCACGAAGGCTTTCTAATCTCTCCTTGCTATAGTTGGAACTCTGTATTCAGTTGGGTATATCTTTCCCTTTCACCTTTGCCATTTGCTTCTCTTCTTTTCTCAGCTATTTGTAAGGTCTTCTGCCTTCTTGCATTTCCTTTTCTTTGGGATGGTTTTGGTCACTAGACTTCCTGTACAATGTACGAACCTCTGTCCATAGTTCTCCAAGTACTCTATCAGATCTAATCCCTTGAATTTATTTGTCTCTTTTACTGTGTAATCATAGGCATTTGATTTAGGTTATAACTGAATAGTCTAAATATTTTCCCTACTTTCTTCAATTTAAGTCCAAATTTTGCAGTAAGGAGTCCATAGTTTAAAGACCCCTAAAATAAGGCATCAGGTTTGGAATGGTGGGAAGTGTTAAATCTTTGTTCCACAAATTCATAGCTTGGCTGTTTGTTAACATCAGATATCCAATCCCTTTACTGTCAACTAAAGAAGACATTTCCCAACATTCTTCATACTGAGAAATGGCTCTGTGGCTAAATCCTACCCAGTGGGGTAGAAGTGATGTTTATAACTTAAACATGGCTTTCTTAAAGAGGAATAATGTGTCATCTGCTTCCTTTCTCCTGTTAGCTTGAGTTTGGACAGAGAAAAGGTATAGATGATCCATCATTCAAAATGAAGAGAAAAGCAATGTCCTAGAGCATAGTAGAAAAATAAGGTATAAGAAGCCTGTGCTGTTAGCACCTTGGATCTCCCCTGCTGTCCTATGTTTGGCTATCCTGACTTTAAGAAATTTATATGAATGTGTCTCCTATTTAGGTAACAATTTTTTTCCAAGTCTTGATTTTGCAATTAAGCTTTTGTCATGTGAGTTGTCTCTAAGACTGATTGTCTTATAAAATAAGAGTATTATGGCCATGTAGCTTGTTGTGAAGCCTAAGAAGCCTTGTCAAGCCAACTGGAACATAACAGGCATTCAGTGAGATAGTCTAGGAAAAAATGATATTAAGAATCCTTTATTGTATTAAGTATTATAAGAAATAAGGAGAAGGCAATGGCACCCCACTCCAGTACTCTTGCCTGGAAAATCCCATGGATGGAGGAGCCTGGTGGGCTGCAGTCCATGGGGTCGCGAAGAGTCGGACACGACTGAGCGACTTCACTTTCACTTTTCACTTTCATGCATTGGAGAAGGAAATGGCAACCCACTCCAGTGTTCTTGCCTGGAGAATCCCAGGGACGGGGGGAGCCTGGTGGGCTGCCGTCTCTGGGGTCTCACAGAG
This sequence comes from Bubalus kerabau, assembly GCF_029407905.1. Taxonomy (NCBI): domain Eukaryota; kingdom Metazoa; phylum Chordata; class Mammalia; order Artiodactyla; family Bovidae; genus Bubalus; species Bubalus kerabau. The sequence goes on from NC_073625.1 coordinate 94,615,298, forward strand.
TTGGACACGACTGAAGCGATTTAGCAGCAGCAGATTATAAGAAATACAAATTAAATATTGGAGACAATATAACCTAATTTGGGTACATGATTCCATAATTATTCATTATTGTGCCCTCAGAATAGCTGCTTACAAGTTATCTAGAAATCAGACAGTAGGGTATATAATTGGAAAATAAAATTAAATTGTGTATTTTACCAGCTATTCTTCCTTTTCTTCATGATAGGCTTCTGGAAAGCATGCTATAGAGGAGATTATCATAAAGCAAATCACACTCCAACAGAGAAACAACTGAGAGCTTAATCACTGACAAGGACTGTGAATAAAATAATTCATAAATGTGATAAATGCACTTATTTCTTAAAGTATAGTCCAAGATTTGCAAAGGAATGAAACAACTTCTGCAAATCAAAGCCTCCCTAGGCATCAGAAATTTAATCCAGATTCCCAACCTCGCAAGTGAGAAAACAGACCTAGAGAGTTTGATGAGATTGTAAACTTTGTCTGGATATGATCTCCCTTTTAGAGTAAGACAAAAATTCTTTACAAAATGGTTTTCCAAAGGCAGATACAGGCAGAGGAGAAAAGGAGGTACTTGTCCCACAAATTGGTGAGGAAATTTTCTTAGTTATGGAGAGGATTTTGAAGACTTTCCTTATGTTTAGGCTTCCCTGATAGCTCATTTGGTAAAGAATCCACCTGCAATACAGGAGACCCTGGTTTGATTCTTGGGTCGGGAAGATCTCCTGGAGAAGGGATAGGCTACCCATTCCCGTATTCTTGGGCTTCCCTTTTGGCTCAGCTGGTAAAGAATCTGCCTGCAATGTGGGAGACCTGGGTTTGATCCCTGGGTTGGGAAGATCCCCTGGAGAAGGGAAAGGCTACCCACTCCAGTATCCTGTTCTGGAGAATTCCATGGACTGTATAGTCCATGGGGTTGCTTCCTTATATTTATATTCCTAAATCACTTCCAATTGCATCTTCCCTAAACCTATCCATCTCTATTGGTACTAGAATAGTTATATAGATTTTAGAATATTTAAATAGACTATAAATTCTTATTTGACTCATCATAGCCTATAAAATGAAATAATGTTTCTTTGTTACTTTTTCCAAGTGCAATATAAGCCACTTCAGATTCATCTCACTATACCTCCTTTTGTTACCACAACATCTGACTTATTTGGTAATGCAAACATATGAAATTCTCTAAATATTCTACTTGTTTTTCATGTAACCAAGCTATTGGTGATATATGTATATATACACAATTAACCAAAATGCTTTGACCTCCCATTATTGTCCCAATTCATTTCTATGTACTTTTTAGGACTAAGTTCAGGGATGTTCTTCTGGTTCTCTGTTTTTAAGTAGAACATTAGGTGTCTCTTAGCTGTTCTACTATACTGTAAAACCATGTTTTAAGATGCATTTTTACTTGGCCCCAGTACTGTATTTCTTTGGAAGGAATGATGCTAAAGCTGAAACTCCAGTACTTTGGCCACCTCATGTGAAGAGTTGACTCATTGGAAAAGACTCTGATGCTGGGAGGGATTGGGGGCAGGAGGAGAAGAGGATGACAGAAGATGAGATGGCTGGATAGCATCACCGACTCGATGGACATGAGTTTGAGTGAACTCCGGGAGTTGGTGATGGACAGGGAGGCCTGGCATGCTGCAATTCATGGGGTCACAAAGAGTCGGACATGACTGAGCGACTGAACTGAACTGAACTGAACTACTGTCTTTTATCTGGGTGTTCTCAGATAAATAGCAGATGTTCAAACAAAGTTCAAGCCACAACTATAATTAGAGATTAAAAAAAAAGAAAAAATCAAGTGTCTTCACTTTCAATCTAGTTTATGTCTCCTTCTTCCATATTGCTTTATTTGAGTTCTATAAATTAAGTATAAATGACTTGTCAAGAGAATCTCACTGATTTGCATAAATAATATAGTTCTATGTAATCATAATTCCATGCCTTAAAGAATTTAACACTGGATATAATTAACAATAACTTCATTTGTCTTAGGCTTAAGCAGAATCATGTAATTGGCCTATAGGTGGTTGAGGAAAATTTGACATATATAAATTGAAAAGTTACTTAATAATACATGATCACAATAATAGATGTGAAATGTGTAGAGTAAGCCAGTATGTTCTACAGTATGAAAGGAGGAAGAAAAAGCAATAGCCATCATGAATGGAAAGGGCTCAATGGAAAAACATAACCATTGGGCTTAATTGAAAGCTATGTACACTTTCAAAAGATACCAAGGGGGCAGGATTTTCCAGGAGTTTTATTATAAATAGAATGAAAAGGGGCTTTCTTCCCTGATGGCCCAGTGATAAAGAATTTGCCTGCAAATGTGGGAGACATAGGTTCAATCCCTATTCTGGGAACTAATATCCCACATGCCACAAGACAACTGATCCTTAGCGCCACAGCTACTAAGCAAACATGTCACAACCAATGAAGCTCACACACTCTAGTCTGTGCTGTGCTCTACAACAAGAAGTTGGTACACTACAGCCAGAGAGTAGCCCTTACTCTCCACATCTAGAGAAAGAACACAGGCTGCAACAAAGATCCAGAATAGACCAAAAAAAAAGGAAAGTAGAAGTTAGAAACAATAAAATCTATTTTTTCAATAGACTTCTCTGAGAAATGTTGAAATCATCATGGTAAATAATCAGTTCAGTTGTTTAGTCGTGTCCAGCTCTTTGTGACCTTGTGGACAGCAGCACACCAGGCTTCCCTGCCCATCACCAACTCCCAGAGCTTACGCAAACTTATGTCCATTCTGTCGGTGATGTCATTCAGCCATCTCATCCTCTGGCATCCCCTTCTCCTCCGGCCTTCAATCTTTCCCAGCATCAGGGTATTTTCAAATGAGTCAGTTCTTCGCATTAGGGGGCCCAAGTATTCGAGTTTCAGCTTCAACATCAGTCCTTCCAATGAACATTCAGGACAGATTTTTCTTTTTAGGATGGACTGGTTGGATTTCCTTGCTATCCAAGGGACTTTCAAGAGTCTTCTCCAATACCACAATTCAAAAGCATCAATTCTTCAGCACTCAGCTTTCTTTATAGACCAACTCTCACATCCATACATGACTACTGGAAAAAATAGAGCTTTGACTAGACAGACCATTGTTGGCAAAGTAATGCCTCTGCTTTTGAGTATTCTGTCTAGTTTAGTCATAACTTTTCTTCGAAGGGGCAAGTGTCTTTTAATTTTATGGCTGCAGTCACCATCTGCAGTGATTTTGGCACCCCCATAATAAAGTCTATCACTGTTTCCATTGTTTCTCCATCTATTTCCCATGATGTGATGGGCTCAGATGCCATGATCTTAGTTTTCTGAATGTTGCGATTTAAGCCAACTTTTTCACTCTCTTCTTTCTCTTTCATCAAGAGACTCTTTGGTTCTTTGCTTTCTGTCATAAAGGTGGTGTCATCTGCAATCTGAGATTATTGATATTTCTCTCAGAAATCTTGATTCCAGCTTGTGCTTCATCCAGTCCAGCATTTCTCAAAATGTACTCTGCATATAAGTTAAATAAGCAGGGTGACAATATACAGACAGCCTTGACATATTCTTTTCCCGATTTGGAACCAGTCTGTTTTTCCATGTCCAGTTCTCACTGTTGCTTCTTGACCTGCATACAGATTTCTCAGGAGGCAGGTCAGGTGGTCTGGTATTCCCATCTCTAAGGATTTTCCATAGTTTGTTGTGATTCACACTTTATTGACTTTGTCAGAGTCAATAAAGCAGAAGTAGATGTTTTTCTGGTAAATCATCATACTAAATGATTATTGTGATAAATAATGCTGCACTCAATTAATTTATATACACTTACTGATGGTTTCTGTCTGGAACCAGTTCAGGTTTGCCATTGCAGCATATTTATCAATGTGGCTAACATGGTCTAGGTAAAGACATGAGAAGGTAAATGATATACATATGAATCTCCTTTTATCCCCATCTATTGCATAATTTCTATAAATTCAAACAATCTCTTTGACTCAAATATTCCATTTGTAATAAAAGAGAAATAAAGATATTTAATCCCAGGTATGGTAGTTTGTGCTTTTATCCTGTCCAAAAGAAGATCTCAGAGACTTATATTTTGAATACCAATTTTGGGACATATCCCAGCTATTGATGAAGCAATTCATCATAAATCACTGTGGTAATGATACAGATATTTTACTAATCTACATTTATCCATATTTAGTGAGCATCTACTATATGCTAGCACTGTGATTGATTTAAAGGTAAAGTGGGCAAGAAATGAAATAAGCTCTGTTTCAACAAATTCATAATCCAGCTAGTTAGAACATATTGAAGCAGTGAACTGGCATAAGTTGAAGGTTCCGACTATGCATTTAATTGTCATGCTTTCAGGTGACCCACTAGAATGAGGAAAAATGCTATTGGTCGTAAGATGGCATCTAAGGTAGAGAGCAGCTGGTTCATTTTAGCAAAAGCTAATTTCAGTGACGTGCCAGAGGGAAATACACTCACATAAGAGACAAACTCCTTATTTATTTTGATATGTAATCATTGAAAACCAATCCAAACCATATACATGGTTAAAAATCCAAATCTTCCTTTTGAAGCAATTTAATGCCTTAAAATGAATGTTGGACAAGTGACAGGGGATTGGACGTCTAGTCCTGAAGCTGTCTAGTCCTTGACTCAGTGGGTGATTGGCAGCCATGCATTTACTTTCTTTGAACTTCAGGTTCCTCACTTGCAAAATGATAAGATATTTGCTATATGAACTTCTGCCTTTCTTCTGCTCAACAACTTCATAAACCTTGGGATTTTCATACAAATGTAAATCTGAATGTTCTCCTCTGTTTAGGGATTCTCTTAAAGTATTTGCACCCTTGTTTATCTAACAAAGTAGTGCTTTTATGCTTATATAGCCTGGTTAGTATTGGATTTGTAAACACATTTGAGGCATTCTGAGATTGCTCTTTCTACACTGCTTGTTGAGTAAGATGAGAAAATAGAGAATGCTTTAAAAGGTTGAAGAAAATTCAGGGAATATTTTTAAAAAAATGATGGAGTGCCTTGATTCACCAATAATACGATAAGCGACTGGAGGTCAGGGACCCTGGCTTTTATTTCCTCTTATTTGCCATAAGGATGAGTATACTAATGGAAGTAATCAAATCTTAGTAAAGTATGAACTATTTTGTAGGATTAAGAACTATTAAAGATCACCCTTATAAAGGAGCAGAGGTTGAACTCTTAATGAAATACATGTTTGTTTGTTTATTTTTGGTTTGTTTTTAATAGACATCTACTGCCGGTCTCTAAGGTGCCAGAAGACTGCCATTATGACTTCTCTTGTCTTAACAGTTGGAAATACATTCACCAGATCTTTTAGTATATTTCAAAAAATTGATTTTTAAAGAATGGACCTAAATAACAAACCTAAGTCACATCTTGCACTAGTTATCATATCTTATTTGCAGGAAACTGTTTGGCAGGGTTTATCTGGAACAGATGTAATCTTTAAGTTGAAAAGTTTTCAATCTCATATAACCAGAAAATGTGTTTGTTGATTCAGCTTTACAAGTTATGTTCACTGTTATCAACTTGCATTTCTGATCATGATGTCTGGAGAGTAAAACCCTGTCATACAATTGTGTCTGGATTCTAAGAAGCTGAGTGTTGAGGTGGAAATTGTACTCAGAGCCTCTAGGGCTCAATTCATTGACAGGAGAAATCCAGTGTAAGGCTGTATGTCACTGTCTTCTTCCCATGTGTGTCTTATAGTCATTGTAAGATTAGAACTAAAAACAGTTCCTTATTTCCACAAAACTGTGTGGGATTCAAGCTCAATTTTCAGTAAAATACATGTTAACTTGGAGATTAAAGGAGAATTCATACATGAAAAGCATTGTATAGCCTGTCAAACACTTATCTGTTTAAATTCCAAGTGACCCCTTTGTTCTTGAATTTGCCAATCCACATGATGCCGTGGTTAAAACTTATAAAGAGTTCAATTTAAATACTACATTAATGCAACATTAAGGTTGACATTTTTAATCATTAATAGTTCTGAGCCAAATAATTCAGAGTTACCTTTCACAGCCACTGCCACCAAGGCAAATTTATACCTCATTTATTTTCTAATAAATTCAGCACAAAAAATTGAACATATGTGCACAAACCAAAACAGTTTCTATCCTCAAGAAGCATGTAATTACCAGACTTTTAAAATATAGCACAAAGGAAAAGAACAATTTCACATTTATCAAGCTCATTTGTGAACTTAAATAAATCCAAAGAGCTGACATGTTGGGACCTGATTTCATTTCTTAAATTTACCAAGTAATTGATAATATTTTCTGTAGTTCACTATGCCAGAATTAATGTTTAACTACAATGACAGAGGTTAAGTAATCCATGTTTTGGTTAATTTGTAGTTGACTAGTTAGGTGGTAAGATACAGGTATTTACATGGAAATGAAGATGGTTTGCATATGTGTATAATCTATTCTTGGAAGCATTGTGTGAGTGCTTAGTCACTCAGTTGTGTCAGACTCTGTGACCCCATGGACTGTAGCCTGCCAGCTTCCTCTGTCCATGAGGATTCTCCAGGCAAGAATACTGGAATACATGCCCTCCTCCAGGGGATCTTCCCAATGCAGGGATCAAACCCAGGCCTCCCACACTGCGGGTGGATTCTTTACCATTTGAGCCACCAGGGAAGTCCTTAGAAGCATTAATTGCAGCATACTGTGACTACAGGTTAATTGATATCTTAGTTCTTTTGAATTGATCATTAATTAATTTTCAAGTTGCCTGAAAGAACCCATTTCAGTCATTTAACCAAATATTATTGATTGTCTATCCATTATCCATTCTTCACATAATCCTTCCTAAATAATCTTTGATCCTTGTGTGAGTATTTACCTTCTCCCAAGTAGCTTACATGTTTTAGACCTGTGCTATGTAGTATGGTAACCATTAGCTACACTGGGTATTTAAATTTAAATTCATTAAAATTATATAAAATTGAAACATATTAGGCACATTTCACACAAGAATAGTAGTTTAGTAACTGTCATATCACATGGACCACAGCCTTGTCTAACTCAGTGAAACTATGAACCAGGCCATGTAGGAACACCCAGATGGATGGGTCTTGGTGAAGAGTTCTGACAAAACGTGGTCCACTGGAGAAAGGAATGGCAAACCACTTCAGTATTCTTGCTTAAGAATGTCATGAACAATGTGAAAAGGCAAAAAGAGAGGACACTGAAAGATGAATTCCCCAGGTCAGTAGGTGCCAAATATGCTACTGGAGATAAGTGGAGAAATAACTCCAGAAAGAATGAAAAGACGGAGACAAAGCAAAAACAACACTCAGTTGTGCATGGGACTGGTGATGGAACTAAAGTTCGATGCTGTAAAGAGCAATATTGCATAGGAACCTTTCCAGGAATCAAGGCAAATTGTAAGTGATTAAACAGGAGCTGGCAAGATTGAACATCAACATTTTAGAAATCAGCAAACTAAAATGGATTGGAATGAGGGAATTTAACTCAGCTGACCATTATACCTACTACTGTGGACAAGAATCCCTTAGAAGAAATGGAGTAGCCCTCGTAGTCAACAAAAGAGTCTGAAATGCAGTACTTGGATGCAATCTCAAAAACGGCAGAATGATCTCTGTTTGTTTCCAAGGCAAACCATTCAATCACAGTAATCTAAGTCTATGCACCAATCAGTAATGCTGAAAAAGCTCAAGGTGAACAGTTTTATGAAGATCTACAAGACCTTCTAGAACTAACACCCAAAAAAGATGTCATTTTCATTATAGAGGACTGGAATGCAAAAGTAGGAAATCAAGAGATACCTAGAGTAACAGGCAAATTTGGCCATGGAGTACAAAATGAAGCAGGTCAAAGACTAATAAAGTTTTGCCAAGAGAATGCACTGGTCATAGAAAGCACCCTTTTCCAACAACACAAGAGAAGACTCTATACATGGACATCACCAGATGGTCAATACTGAAATCAGATTGATTATATTCTGTGTAGCCAAAGATGGAGAAGCTCTGCAGAGTCAGCAAAAACAAGACCAGGAGCTGACTGTGGCTCAGATCATGAATTCCTTATTGCCAAATTCAGATTTAAATTGAATAAAGTAGGGAAAACCACTAGACCAATCAGGTATGACCTAAATCAAACCTTTTATGATTATACAGTGAAAGTGACAAATCGATTCCAGGGATTATATCTGATAGACATAGTGCTTAACGAACTATGGACAGAGGTTTATGACATTATACAGGAGGCAGTGATCAAGATCATCCCCAAAGAGGGTAAAAAAATGCAAAAAGGCAAAATGGTTGTCTGAGAACGCCTTACAAATAGCTGAGAAAAAAAGAGATGCCAAAGGCAATTGAGAAAAGAAAAGTTATAACCATTTGAATTCAGAGTTCCAAAATATAGCAAGGAGAGATAAGAACACCTTCCCCAGTGATCAATGCAAAGAAATAGAGGAAAACAATAGAATGGGAAAGACTAGAGATCTCTTCAAGAAAATTAGAGATGCCAAGGGAACATTTAATGCAAAGATGAGCACAATAAAGGATAGAAATGGTATGGACCTAACAAAAGAAGAAGATACTAAGAAGAGGTGGCAAGAATACAAAGAACTATACAAAAAAAAAAAAAAAAAAAACTTCATGACCTAGATAACCATAATGGTGTTATCACTCACCTAGAGCCAGACATCCAGGAATGCAAAGTAAAGTGGGCCTTAAGAAGCAACACTATGAACAAAGCTAGTGGAGGTGATGAAATTCCAGTTGAGCTATTTCAAATCCTAAAAGATGATGCTGTGAAAGTGTTGCACTCAATTGCCAGAAAATTTGGAAAACTCAGCAGTGGCCACAGGATTGGAAAATGTCAGTTTTCATTCCAATCCCAAAGAAAGGCAATGCCAAAGAATGTTCAAACTACCACACAATTGCACTCATCTCATATGTTAGCAAAGTGATGCTCAAAATTCCCCAAGGCAGGCTTCAACAGTATGTGAACCATAAATTTCCAGATGATCAAGCTGGATTTAGAAAAGGCAGAGGAACCAGAGATCAAATGGCCAACATGTGTTGGATCATCAAAAAAGCAAGAGAGTTCCAGAAAAACATTTACTTCTGCTTTATTGACTATGCCAAAGCCTATGACTGTGTGGATCACTACTAACTGTGGAAAGTTCCTCAAGAGATGGGAATACCAGATCACCTGACCTGCCTCCTGAGAAATCTGTATGCAGGTCAGGAAGCAACAGTTAGAACTGGGCATGGAACAACAGACTGGTTACAAATCAGGAAAGGAGTACGTCAAGGCTGCATATTGTCTCACTGCTTATTTAATGTATATGCAGAGTACATAATGAGAAATGTCAGGCTGGAAGAAGCACAAGCTGGAATCAAGATTTCCAGGAGAAATATCAATATGCAGATGACACCACCTTTATGGCAGAAAGTGAAGAAGAACTAAAGAGCCTCTTGATGAAAGAGAAAGATGAAAAAGAAAGAGGAGAGTGAAAAGTTGGCTGAAAGCTCAACATCCAGAAAACTAAGATCATGGCATCCGGTCCCATCAATTTATGACAAATAGATGGGGAGACAATGGGAACAGTGATAGACTTTATTTTATTGCACTTCAAAATCACTGCAGATGGTGACTGCTGCCTTGAGATTAAAAGACACTTGCTCCTTGGAAGAAAAGCTATGACCAACCTAGACAGCATGTTCAAAAGCAGAGACATTACTTTGTCAACAAAGGTCTGTCTAGTCAAAACTATGGTTTTTCCAATAGTCATGTATGGATGTGAGAACTGGACTATAAAGAAAGCTGAGTGTCAAAGAATTGATGGTTTTGACCTGTGGTGTTGGAGAAGACTCTTGAGAGTCCCTTGGACAGCAAAGAGATCAAACCAGTCCATCCTAAAGGAAATCAGTCTTGAAAATTCATTGGAAGGACTGATGCTGAAGCTGAAACTCCAATACTTGGGCCACCTGATGCAGAAAACCGACTCATTTGAAAAGACCCTGATGCTGGGAAAGATTGAATGCTGGAGGAGAAGGGGACGACAGAGGATGAGATGGATTGATGGCATCACCAACTCAATGGACATGAGTTTGAGTAAACTCCTGGCTTTGGTGATGAACAGGGAAGTCTGGTGTGCTACAGTCCGTGGGGTTACAAAGAGTCAGACATTACTGAGTGACTGAACTGAACTGACTGAACACCTTCTTGCCCTGGGATAGCTTTTGAAAGTTAATGCCGCCGTTCATCACATTCTATTTTCCTAATACTAACATTTCTCATAATATCTCAGCATTTTACATTTGAACATAAAGGGCAGAAAAAAACAGTATAATAATGTTTTTTTTTTTCATAAAAATTTAATAATATAAATGAGAAGGAAAACAACTGTCAGTTATATCTAGAGGCATCAGTATGGAAAACAATAAAACAATAAAAATGATAGTTGCAGGAAAGACAAATAGCATTATAGTTTTGAACTGATATTATGAGATAAAAGGAAACTGTAAAGTGTATTAACTGTAAGTGTATTAACACAAAAAATTTTAGCTACAGTCAATATAATGAAGGAGTAAATTTGCAGTTTCCTAATTAACACAGCCAACCTATAGTCTCAAATTCTATTATGTAGCCCAAAGTGGCTTTTTTCCCATTAATGAAATTCACCAAATAATTTCCAAATTCAGGGTTTATGTATGTGCTGTCCACCACTGAAATTCACAAATGGCTCATATATTAATATATGTGTATATATACATCAATACTTAATTTATAACATAACAGATAGTTTAATTTGTCTAATCCCCGCTTAAATATGTTCACTCAATTAAATTATCTATTCCCCCAAATCTCCTGCAGACATGGAACTACTGATTTACTTTTTCTCATCATTGTGAGTTGTATCAGTGTGCTGTTAAAGACCTGCTAGATAGAACTAGATAGAGACAAAATCAGGTAAATTTATTCTACAAGCTGTCATATTTAAGAAAGCCTTTAATTCTTTGTCACTTTGAAGGATTTTTTCTGCTGTTTACAACCCATAGAAGAACGAAGTTGCATAAATTTTACATGGTAATTAAGAGTAAAATTATAATCATTTTATATGCTTTTTCAGTGCTGTTAGTATTTCATTATAATTGAATTAATAGCCCAAGATACTACTTTCAATTTATAAATGAGAAACTCATATGTACATTTTATTCTTACTCTGATTCACTAGTCCCATACTGTTGTTTATGTGGAATGAAGCTAATCTCACATTAATAATAATAATAATCTTAAACTAATAATCTGTACACCAAATTCACAAACATATAGTTACTCAGAGCAATAGCATAAGTATGATTAACTCCATCCCAGAAAATACAAAATAACTGGATTCAAAGTTGTTTACCAAGATATATATTACAAAATTGACAGGTTAATACATATTGCAATATCTTTTAAGAATTCCAAATAATTTTGAAATGTTTGCAGGAAAGCCATTATTTCGTGCATGATAGGTTTTGGTTAACTAAAAGTGTTCTTTTACCCTCAGTTCTCCATTTTCTCAGGTTGCACTTTTGCACTATTTCAAGGGAAGAGAGCCCATGAATACAGACTAAATTTTGTCAAGTGAACATAACCAATGACAGCTCATTTTGTAATTTGTAAATATCCCTTCATTTTCAACATACTTGCATTGCTTTCAAGTTCCCAGGTGGTGCTAGTGGTAAAGAACCCATCTGCTGATCCAGGAGATGCAGGTTTGATCCCTGGGTCGGGAAGATTCCCCAGGAGGACATGGCAATCCACTCCAGTATTCTTGCCTGGAGAATCCCCACGGACAGGGGAGCCTGATGGAATACAGTCCATAGGGTCACAAAGAGTCATACATGACAGAAGCGGCTTAGCACAGCACACACAGTTTGGCAGTAGTTTTATACACACACACACACACACACACACACCACACAATATAGTTCCATATGTGTGTGTGTGTGTGTGTATTCCAAGTATTCTAGAACATAAGAGACATTATCATGAAAAGTTCCTGAAATTCAATAAATAAGATATCAGGTTACTTACATGACAATCTAAATACCATAACTTTTGGACTTCACAAAGATAGGCATTATTAAAGTGCAAGGTGTTTTAAAGTAGCTTCCCTGTGTGGCCAAGAGCTGTTCAATTTTTCCCTTTAAATGAAGTGAAGGGATGTTGATAGAACCTAAAATAATGTTCTCATCCTGTTTGATTTAGTGTGTAATTTGAAGGCTGCCAGAGATTTGTTCAATGGACCTTGATGGATGTTTCCAATCATTGCTTTTTCTAGCTGTATCAAGGCCAAGGTCCACCAGATGTCAGTACAATATAAATAATACAAATTCTCTTATTTAAAAGTCAAATATAGAATACAGAAAGAGAAACTGCCATAAAATAAAGCCATTTCATTGAATTTTAAAAGATTTACCTATACCAAATTGTAGAAGTTGCAAAACTGCTCAATGTATGATATCATTTTTAATGGTTTCATTTTAATAGTTCTTTGTTAAGGTAATCAGATAAAGCTGATTTTGTATTTTTCCTCATTTTTCCTGCTTTATTATTATTCAGTGGTAGTTTTGCCAGATGACTTCTTTATTCACTGACGATTTTATAAATTAACATTTTATTTTTCTTTAATTTTCTCTTGATTTTTTTTCTATTCTAGAAAGTGTCAAATCATGACAGCAGCATGTTCCCTAATACATTTTTTTTTCCTTGAACACAGTTAAATTAAAGGTAAATGGGAACACCTGCTGACAATGAGTTGAATCCTTGGATGTTTAGGTATGCCAATAACTTTTTTCATATATTTTTGATATTACACTTTTAGTTTCTGATGAGAAAGTTGTTAGTTTACATCATTAACACAAACATACCTACATACAGAGATATGTAAGAAAAAAAGATTCAATAGAAGTGAGTGAAAAGTATAACCAAGTCAATCTTTGCCTCTCTTTGTTCATGGACTCTTTGTGTGATAAGACCATTAAAAAGGTTTGTTCCTTCAGCTCAGTAACAAAGAACTCTCCTTCTCTCAGATTTGGCTTCTTTCTCTCCAATTTTTTTTTTTAACAATACTGACACCTTTGTCTTACTATACCAAGTGTGACTACTGCATGAAGATACATAGTGACGGAATGTAAGGACAAAGTAATGGACAGTCAATCCAATTTGTATGCTTCCAATATTTTTGCCAACCTTAGAGTTATGCCATAGGCAGCATCTTCAGCTATGGAGCTCAAACCTACATCTCTTATATCTCTATGTTTCCTGCATTGGCAGGCATTTTTTTTTTTTTTTAAACCACTAGCACCACCTGGGAAGCCCCCATTTTATTTATTTTATTTTATTATTTTTTAAATTTATTTATTTTGATTAGAGGCTAATTACTTTACAATATTGTATTGGTTTTGCCATACATCAACATGAATCCACCACGGGTGTACATGTGTTTCTAATCCTGAAACCCCTTCCCACCTCCCTCCCCATATCATCCCTCTGGGTCATCCCAGTACACCAGCCCCAAGCATCCTGTATTCTGCATCAAACTTGGACTGGCAATTTATTTCTTATATGATATTATACATGTTTTAATGCCATTCTCCCAAATCATCCCCTTCCCCCCTCTCCCACAGAGTCCAAAAGACTGTTCTATACATCTGTGTCTCTTTTGCTGTCTCGCATACAGGGTTATCATTACCAACTTTCTAAATTCCATATATATGCGTTAGTATACTGTATTGGTGTTTTTCTCTCTGGCTTACTTCACTCTGTATAACTGGCTCCAGTTTCAACCACCTCATTAGAACTGATTCAAATATATTCTTTTTATTGGCTAAGTAATACTCCATTGTGTATATGTACCACTACTTTCTTATCCATTCATCTGCTGATGGACATCTAGGTTGCTTCCATGTCCTGGCTATTATACACAGTGCTGCGATGAACATTGGGGTACACGTGTCTCTTTCCCTTCTGGTTTCCTCAGTGTGTATGCCCAGCAGTGGGATTGCTGGGTCATATGGCAGTTCTATTTCCAGTTTTTAAGGAATCTCCACACTGTTCTCCATAGTGGCTGTACTAGTTTTCATTCCCACCAACAGTGTAAGAGGGTTCCCTTTTCTCCACACCCTCTCCAGCATTTACTGCTTGTAGACTTTTGGATCACAGCCATTCTGACTGGTGTGAAATGGTACCTCATTGTGGTTTTGATTTGCATTTCTCTGATAATGAGTGATGTTGAGCATCTTTTCATGTGTTTGTTAGCCATCTGTTTGTCTTCTTTGGAGAAATGTCTATTTAGATCTTTGGACCACCTCAACACCCCATTTTTTTAAAGAAATACCAGATTAGAGCTTTGCTCTACTAGTATGCTCAAAAATACTTTTTTATTTCTTTATGCACCAATATTTGCTTATTCTTTTTATTTAAATACATAAAGTGTCTACTTTCTGTGCCACATTCTGTCCATTCCATGAATTTTTATTCAAGGGAAAGGAATCAGTCACCATCCTGGAGGCTGGAGTTGTGATATCATTCTCTATTGGAAACGGTCAACTTGCAAAATGTAAATAGATCAGATTTACATAAATATTTATGGTGGGTTGAGTCCAATAATGTCAAGAAAGTTTAGAGTTCAGGCACCTAAGGAATGATGATCTAGATCCCATCAGTAAAGCCAGACTAACAGGTCAAAATGCCAGCAACACATGTAGGAAAAGCTGAGCAATTTTCAAGAAAATACTAGTAAATAAAACTGACTAATCTATAGGAAAACTAAAAAAAATAGGATAATCCTCTTTAAATATATCACACTTGTTAAAAAGAATAATAATCATGATTAAAATATATTTTTAATATATTAAATATATATTATAAATATAAAATATGTATTTAATATATTAAATATATATTTTAATAATTAATATATATTTTAAAAAATATCAAAATATATTTGATATGATTGAACATTCTTTCCTGATTTCAAAATCTATAGCAAATAAAAATAAATGGAAATTTCCTTAAAGGAAGGCAAAACCAAATAAAAAACATACAGCAGTGGTCCAAACCCTTTCCAAAGGTCAAAGAAAATAAAAGAGTACCTGATATCACCATAATTCCTGTTTCAAAATTGTATCATACTAAGCGAAGTGAGTCAGACAAACTGATATCACTTATATATGGAACCTAAAAAATGACATAAATGGACTTTTTTTACATAACAGAAACAGATTCACCATCTTAGGAAACAAATTTAAGTTTACTAACAGGGTAAGGTGGGGGATGGAATAAATTGCAAGTTTGAGATTAACATATATACACTACCATATATAAAGTATGAATAAGGACCTACTGTGTAGCACAGGGAACTCTACTCAATACTCTCTAATAATCTATGTGGGGAAATAATCTTGAAAGGAATATATGATTATGTATAATTACATGTATAACTATCAGATCAGGTCAGTCGCTCAGTCGTGTCTGACTCTTTGCGACCCCATGAATTGCAGCACGTCAGGCCTCCCTGTCCATCACCAACTCCCGGAGTTCACTCAGACTCACGTCCATCGAGTCAGTGATGCCATCCAGCCATCTCATCCTCTGTCGTCCCCTTCTCCTCCTGCCCCCAATCCCTCCCAGCATCAGAATCTTTTCCAATGAGTCAACTCTTCGCATGAGGTGGCCAAAGTACTGGAGTTTCAGCTTTAGCATCATTCCTTCCAAAGAAATCCCAGGGCTGATCTCCTTCAGAATGGACTGGTTGGATCTCCTTGCAGTCCAAGGGACTTTCAAGCATCTTCTCCAACACCACAGTTCAAAAGCATCAATTCTTCGGCACTCAGCTTTCTTCACAGTCCAACTCTCACATCCATACATGACCACAGGAAAAACCATAGCCTTGACTAGACGAACCTTTGTTGGCAAAGTAATGTCTCTGCTTTTGAATATGTATCTAGGTTGGTCATGACTTTCCTTCCAATGAGTAAGCGTCTTTTAATTTCATGGCTGCAGTCACCATCTGCAGTGATTTTGGAGCCCAAAAAGATAAAGTCTGACACTGTTTCCCCATCTATTTCCCATGAAGTGATGGGACCAGTTGCCATGATCTTCGTTTTCTGAATGTTGAGCTTTAAGCCAACTTTTTCAGTCTCAACTTTCACTTTCATCAAGAGGCTTTTGAGTTCCTCTTCACTTTCTGCCATAAGGGTGGTGTCATCTGCATATCTGAGATTATTGATATTTCTCCTGGCAATCTTGATTCCAGCTTGTGTTTCTTCCAGTCCAGCATTTCTATAACTATAACATATATTTATATGTATATAACAAAATCACTTTTCTGTACACCTGAAACTAACATAGCACTGTAAATTAACTCTGAAAAGCGAAAATGAAAGTGTTATTTGCTAAGTTGTGTCCCACTCTTCACAGCCATAGCCTTCCAGGCTCCTCTGTCCCTGGGATTTCCCAGGTAGGAATATTGGAGTGACTTGCCATTTCCTTCTTCAGGAGATCTTCCCTACCTAGGGATCAAACCTGTGTCTCCTGTATTGCCAAGCAGAGTCTTTACCACTGAGCCACCAAGGAGCCTGATTTAGTTAATGTTAAGAGGAATGGAAATGAAATAACAGAGTAACTTTATCTTCAGTTATATTTTGCTCTAAAGAGGTAACCTGGAGATTTAAACATTGTATTGAACTTTTGTTTTCCCATCCCCCTCAGTTGGCAAACATGTTTCAAGTTCAAATTAAACGACTTATAAACTCTTACTGCATAACTCATGTATCTACCTTGGGCTATCATTCTATGGTACATCAAGGAAAGGGCAAAGTATTATTTTCATGAGGTTTCATTTGAATATATCAGAGCCCCTACAGTATGAGGACCTTTGAAAAATTCAAAAATAGTACGTGCTTAATGGAGAAAATTCAGGATTTGAAGCTGGTTGTACCTAAGGAAGGATTTAATTCTTTTTTCTTAAATTGTCCCCTGGGCTATTTTTAAATACATGGTACCTTTCTTTCATCTCTTCTAAGGCTTGCTGATTACTATGTGTCTTCCTCTTGAAAGATGAAGAATTTAAGAACCTGGATGTAGCATAGCAAAGAGTTCAAAGTCTATCATAATCAACCAACATATCTGAGTGCATAAAGAAGGAAACTGCCACAAAAGGAAACCAAGGGAGAAAGTGGGACAGCAGTGTAAATTACACAAGTACAGTTTGCAAACTGATGGTGTCTGAAACAATTCAAAGATTTTACTGTAGCTTTGTCTTGAATGTAAAATATGTCCTATCTAGATCTAGCAGATTTCTCAACATGATTTTCTGCTGAGAAACAAAAACAAAACAGTTACTTTGAATGTTTCTATATCTTTGAGTATCTTTTAAAGTTACATGATGCAGTGGAATTTTTCATTGATGAAATAACAGAGCAATATGTTGCAAGTGTTAATTTGTAATTGAGTTACCAGAATGGGAAGTGAAGTGAAGTGAAAGTCGCTCAGTTGTGTCTGACTCTTTGCAACCACATGGACTGTAACCCACCAGGTTTCTCTGTACATGGGGTTCTCCAGGCAAGAATACTGGAATGGTTAGCCATGCCTTACTGGAGAGGATCTTCCTTGGAAAGGAAAAGTGAACTAAAGGTGGAAAATAGTAACAAATATAGATATGCTGAATTGCTGAATAATCCTTCAGGGAAAACACACGTGTACACACACACACACACACACACACACACCCTAAATAAATAGATAAATAATAAAGCAAACAAAAACATTGTTCAGTGCTGTATAGTAACAGTAGGTACCTAATCTGTTGAAAACTCCACCCTGTCCTTTACTCTGTAGGAACGCATGATTACAACAGCTGAAGTTATAGTCACCCTGCTTATTTAACTTATATGCTTATTTAACTTATACGCTGGTCTGGATGAAGCACAAGCTGGAATCAAGATTGCTGGGAGAAATATCAATAACCTCAGATATGCAGAAGACACCACCCTTATGGCAGAAAGTGAAGAGGAACTAAAAAGCCTCTTGATGAAAGTGAAAGAGAGAGTGAAAAAGTTGGCTTCAAACTCAACATTCAGAAAACTAAGATCATGGCAACTGGTCCCATCATTTCAAGGCAAATAGATGGGGAAACAGTGGAAACAGTGAAAGACTTTGTTTTCTTGGGCTACAAAATCACTGCAGATGGTGACTGCAGCCATAAAATTAAAAGAGGCTTGCTATTATGAAGAGAAGTTATGACCAACCTAGGCAGCATATTCAAAAGCAGAGACATTATTTTGCTAACAAAGGTCCATCTAGTCTAAGCTATGGTTTTTCCAGTAGTTATGTATGAATGTGAGAGTTGGACTATAAAGAAAGCTGAGTGTCAAAGGACTGATGCTTTTGAACTGTGGTGTTGGAGAAAACTCTTGAGAGTCCCTTGGACAGCGAGGAGATCCAACCAGTCCATCCTAAAGGAGATCAGTCCTGAGTATTCATTGGAAGGACTGATGCTGAAGCTGAAACTCCAATACTTTGGCCACCTGATGCAAAGAACTGACTCATTTGGAAAGACCCTAATGCTGGGAAAGATTGAAGGCAGGAGGAGAAAAGGATGATAGAGGATGAGATGGTTGGATGATATCACTGACTCAGTGGACATGAGTTTGAATAAACTCCGAGAGTTGGTGATGGACAGGGAGGCCTGGTACAGTCCATGGGGTCGCCGAGTCAGACATGACTGAGTGACTGAACTGAAAGTTGCAGAAAAACAGAGTGAAGTGTTTCAGTTCTTAGGAGCTGAGTACAAACAGCAGCTCTGACCTTTAAATGTCTAGTGATTAAGAGCAGTGTTTCATCCTAGAACAAAAATTTAAAAAGATTAGTAATCAATTAAAAAAATACTGTAGGTTTCTGAATTGAGTGATCATTGACAACTAATAAATAAAAAGTCAAAATTTTATTTTATCCACTTGTTTGATAGGTGTCTTGTAGAGGGTTTCGTGTGGCTGGAAATAGTATATAGAAAGCATTACGCTTTTTACAAGAAAAAAAAATGTTTATTCATATTTCACATTATCATTTACAAGCAACTTTTAACAACTGTTAAAGAAGGAAAATTCAGAAGTAAATGAATACAGTATGTGCATCAGGGAAAGTTTATCACAGTGACTGAAAAAGCACTTTCAAGTTCATGGTTCTTTTTCAGTGTCAGTGTCTGCATGAAACAACCACTGGTAGCCATTTGATGTCAAAGGACTGCAAAGAAGAGAATGAGCCAGGGCCATCGGGTCTAGAATAATTAGTGCTGATATAGTTTGTGAACAAGGGTTATCAGAATAAAGTAGTATGAAATCCTCTCCTGCTGTATAATGCACACTTAGGATATGTATAGTTCATGACTGTAATAGAATATTTATAAACAGTGAGGACCCTTGCCAACCTCCAGGACCAAAAGCATGTGGGAACGGCTACCTGATTTTTCCCTGATTGACAAGCTGCTGAAACCTAGAAACAAAATTAAATGGTAGACAGTCTTTAGGATTACTCTGGCAAATGCTTCTTTTAACCTGAAAGGAATACAGCCTTTAAACTATAATACATAAAATACATGTTATATAGTAAACCTATAAAGATAGAAACTTCCTTTTCATATGTTAGTTTTTTTTCTTTTATCCTAAGTTTGGCAAATAAAAAAGTTTATAATAGCTTTTAGATAATTAGTATTTAGAGCTTGCCCAAATCAACTGTATTACTATTGTTTTTCTTTATTTCAAAATACAAAAGGTTGGGATTATCTAACAGCCATTCTATGCAATTCAAAGATAGTTTAAGACATAAGGAATGTCTTGTCAGTTTTGTAATTCTGAATATGAGGACTGAGTTTGAGAAAGGAAATATCAAGAACTGAGAGGGAAGAACATACTCGAGAAAATGAATCATAATTTTTCAAGGTTAGGAGACAGTTATAGCCAAAATTTAAAAACCAAATTGTAAGTAAAACTTATTAGGAATTTAACTTTTTTCAAAAATAGAGAAACATTAAATTGAAATAAAAGAATTTCACACATAGAGGGAGTTAACAAAATATTTTGAAAAGAAGAATTCATGCAGTCTTGAAACAGAATAACTTTGCTGCCTCACAGAAGGAAAATCCATTTTCTTTCCCATTTTGTTTATCATCCATGTAAAAATTTAGAGAAAAATTATTAATAAATTCATACTTACACATAAACCCACTAATAAGCAGCTAATTGTGTTTAATATTTTAAGACATTGTGTTGTTTTTTAATTTCATTTTTAAATTGATATTTATAAGCTTTTAAAATAATCTTAAGATCATTTTATGTATATGGCTAAACATATACAAATATATTTATATTTACATAAATATATAATAATATTAGAGTTTATATATTTAGATTTATAAGTGTACTTAACTTACTGACACAGTAAACAAAATAATATATATTTAAATATATAAACTTGAGTATAACAATTTTCTAAACTGCCATGCCACATTCATTTACTAATATAAATATTTATATCTTTCTGTGGTTATTATACATAGTATACTCACAATCATTATATTAATATCATCTTTAACAGAATAATTAATTTTTGTTTCTTCCTGGTACAAAGAAAAGACAATCAACTGACAGTTATGAAGTTTTTATTCATAAACATGTTTCATATCACCTTTACAAATTTAAAAATTGCAAAAACTCCTTCACAACCAATATTATCTGAACTCATTTAACCATTTGATGATCCCTGGCATTTAAAAATGTGTAAGAGCTAATTTAGGGCTCCCCTGGTGGTTCAGTGGTAATGTATCTGCTTGCCAATGCAGGAGATTTGGGTTCGATTCCTGGATCGATGCGTGAAGACAAATGTGTGTCCATAAGTCACTTCCATCGTGTTCTACTCTTAGGGAAACCATGCTGCAACCTGCCAGGCTCCTCTGTCCATGGGATTCTCCAGGCAAAATATACTGGAATGGGTCACCATGCCCTCATCCAGGGGATCTTTCCCACCCAGGGATCAAACTCACGTCTCCTGCATTGGCAGGTGGGTTCTTTACCACTAAAACTGCCTGGGAAGCCTGAAAAGACAAACAATAGTCTTTAAATCAGAATCACTAACTCACTTTAAATTTTCAAAGATGCATATATTTACCACATCTAATTATATAAAAATGTTCTAACTTAGAAAATCCTGTAATTCCAATTCTGAACATATACCCTAAGAAAACTAAAATTCAAAAAGATACATACACCCCAATGTTCACTGAAATATTATTTACAATAGCCAGGACATGGAAGCAATCTAGATGTCCTTAAAGAGCTAACATTTCTAAAGTTCAAGAAATAAAACTAATTCCTTATTCTTATTCCTTTTAGAAATTCTTAGCATCTATCTCTACAATTATAGTATGAAAAATATTAGTAGCATTTTATTTGATTAATTTTCAAACTTTTCCAATAAATGATAAAAGGAAATACAATTGAAGAATGGGGATAGCGAAAGATGGAGATGGAAAAGTATAGATATATATGGAGGGGAGAGAAGAGATACAGAAAGGTGGAGAGAAACACAGAGAGAAATAACTAATTACAGCTAGGTTAAACAATGACCTGCAGCTTTGATCATGTTATCAAGCCAGAAGATTAAAAGGGCATTGTTCATTAATCTAGGAAGTGTAATAGACTGAAGTGAGAGGGAAGGGTTCTCATATTAAAAAGTCTTTCAAATAGACAAAATGTGCTCATATATATTATTTATAACTATATATGATATTTATTTATTGGAGAAGGAAATGGCAACCCACTCCAGTGTTCTTGCCTGGAGAATCCCAGGGGCGGGGGAGCCTGGTGGGCTTCCGTCTATGGGGTCGCACAGAGTTGGACACGACTGAAGCAACTTAGCAGCAGTAGCAGCAGCATGATATTTATTTATTTATAATTTTTTTCTAAGATGTGGTTCCTGATTTTTCTCAGTGAGATTATACCCAAGTTCAAATATTTGGTACTATTAGTTCCATGACAAATAAGTATGCATAAAACCAGATGCTAGCCAGGAGATATATTAGAAAACCATGTGCTCCCAGCAGCTTCTATAGAAGCTGAGAGATAAAGAATCAGATCTCTCAAATGCTATCTCTCAGGTTATACTGAGTTTAAGAGTTCTAAGAAATAGAAGAAAGGAAGAGGAAATCATAAATAATATCACCAGGCCAGGGAACCAGTGAAATTCCTCAGTTGTGTCCAACTCTTTGAGATCCCATGGACTGTAGCCTAGCAGGCTCCTCCATCCATGGAATTTTCCAGGCAAGAGTACTGGAGTGGGCTGCTATTTCCTTCTCCAGGGAATTTTCCCAACCCAAGTCTCCAACCCAGGTCTCCCACATTGCAGGCAGACAATTTACCATCTGAGCTACTGGGAAAGCCCATTATCACCAGGTCAAATGGCATTAATTAATTAATCTTTTTCAGTGCTCAAACAAAACAAGGCAAATAGTAAACATAGACCAGGATTTAGCTCAGATTCTGGATGGAAGAAACTTGGAAAGAGGAGATGACAAAGACCTCTGGTGTTCAGTAACCCTGCCAAGTCCCCTGGTCCCAGAAGTGAAAGTACTGTCTATCTTGGGGAAAGTGGAGGATGTAATCTCCACATTTTTTAGAGATCCTGCATAAGAACACCAGACAGCAGTCAAGAAAATGGGAAGTTTTACATCTACTAGGCCAGAAGATACATTAGGAAAAATCATATTGCTTTAGATTTCTGCTATTTTACAGAAATGTTGTAAACTCAAACAATTAAGCAGGTGAAAAGGAAAAGAGAAAGAGGGAGTGTTGTGTGTGGGAAGAGAGAGATATTCTATGAATATTAGTTAATTGTCATCACTTCTTTGAAAGATTGGTCTATGTGCAGGAAAGTACATTTACAAGATCTGTTAAGCATTCTCAGTTCTAGAAGAAGCTAGCCTAAGAATAAGGTTGTGAAAAATACCTTCTGTGATCTAGAGTTTGTTAAGAAAATTGGCTGCAGAACTTTCTACATTCTTATTTTAGAGAGAAAATAGGGAAGTTAAGAAATTTGCCAAGGTCATATCATTTGGGAATGCAAAGCAAAATTAAAATTTGGCTAGCAATAGGGCTAGCCAATAGAAGTTAGATACTTAACAGATATATTTCCATTAAATCCATAAGCAGAGGAAGGAAAAAGCAGGAGTGAAAAAATAGGATACTAAGCTATGGGAAGATGGATTATCCAAGCAAAAGAAAAAAACAGATCAATGAAGGTTGGATTACAATATTATTCTAGTGAACTAGAGTAATGATGTGGATTGGAACAAAACCCTGACCAAACATTCTCTTAGAATATATCTGTCCACTCAATCCCAATAGGCATAACTTGTTTACAAAGAGGTTCCTGAAATCACTATCATTATTCTTATGCTAGAGCAAAGGCATAATAGTTTTGAAAATAGACATGTTCAACCCTAGGATAGTTTCATAAAAACTGGATAAACAGACTTTAATTGAATATTAAAAAGATCTGAATACCAGATGAAAGAAGAACTCTAAGAGGGATGATATCAGTGAAGTAAGAAAGGATCAAGTCTTTCTAACCTGACAGCATCTGCAGAAATTGGAGTGTCTGATGTTAAGGGCTAATTTGTGCTTAGTCGTTCTGTCGTGACCAGCTCTTTGTGATTTCATGGACTGTAGTCCACCAGGTTTCTCTGTCCATGGGATTCTCTAGGCAAGAATAGTGGAATGGATTGCCATTCCCTTCTGCAGAGGATCTTCCTGACCCAGGTATCAAATCTGGTCTCCTACATTGCAAGTGGATTTTTTACCATGTGAGCCACCAGGGAAGCCCGATAACTGATTCATGTTCTCCTCAAAATTCATATGTTGAAGTCTCAATTTCCAGGACCCTCAGAATAGAACCATACTGGGAGCGAGGGCATGTAAAGTAGTAGTTAAATTAAAATGAGACCATTACAGTGAGCCATGCTCCAATGTCACTGATATCTTTACAGAAAAAGGAAATTTGTACACAGGAGAAAAACATGGGGGATGCTTGCACACAGAGGAAACATCGTGTGAGGAAGCAGGGAGAAAAGAGCTTTTTTCAAGCCAAGAAGAGCAGCCGAGGGAGAAACCAAACCTCCTTACACCCTGATGTTGGATTCTAGCCCTCAGAACGGTGAGATGATAAATTGTTATTGTTTGAGCCACTCATCCTTGGTATTTTGCTATGGCAGCTCTAGCAGATTACTATAGTGGGTACCTCAGATTCTCTATCAGTACTAAGACTTCTTCAGCTATTGCTTTTTTTCCCCCTCTCTCCTAGCCATGTTTCTGAGTCCCCAGATATGTGTGTGTGTGTGTGTGTGTTTAATAGATAAATTCCACCAGTGAAATGTGTGTAAAGTTGAGTGTTTTAGACCCATCTCCAGAGATCTTACCTTTCTAAATTTGAGGTAAAGCCCAGAAATCTGAAAACTTACAAGTACTTAACTCTGAGATTAGAGTACTAGGAACATACATACTTTTTGAGATCTACTTTCACTAATGGATGTATACATGGAGGGATATTCACATCTAGGGGACTATGTATGCAGGCATTATCTAATGAGTTTGAAGCATGTTAGGAGGGTAGATACTGACTTTGTGCTCTCCTTTTAAAATCATAACTGCAGTGATCCAGACACATTTTTTTTCATGATTGTATGATGTCCCAGTTTTATCCATTTAATAAATTATACAGGGCAATTGCTTTATTATGCAAAGATAGTTCATATGTTATGTCTTTCATGCTGGGATTTTTGTTTAGTTTACATACAGTTTTCTTATCACTATGGTAGAAACATGGCTGGCGTCTCAGGTATATATATGCTGCACAGTTACTCTGCACGAAAAAGGTTGCAAGCCTTGGTTTAAAGCACTGTTATTGTTATTCTGAAATGCTTCATGATTTTTTTTTTTTAATTTATTTATTTATTTTATTTTTAAACTTTACATAACTGTATTAGTTTTGCCAAATATCAAAATGAATCCGCCACAGGTATACATGTGTTCCCCATCCTGAACCCTCCTCCCTCCTCCCTCCCCATTCCATCCCTCAGGGTCGTCCCAGTGCACCAGCCCCAAGCATCCAGTATCGTGCATCGAACCTGGACTGGCAACTCATTTCATACATGATATTTTACATGTTTCAATGCCATTCTCCAAAATCTTCCCACCCTCTCCCTCTCCCACAGAGTCCATAAGACTGTTCTATACATCAGTGTCTCTTTTGCTGTCTTGTACACAGGGTTATTGTTACCATCTTTCTAAATTCCATATATATGCGTTAGTATACTGTATTGGTGTTTTTCTTTCTGGCTTACTTCACTCTGTATAATAGGCTCCAGTTTCATCCACCTCATTAGAACTGATTCAAATGTATTCTTTTTAATGGCTGAATAATACTCCATTGTGTATATGTACCACTAATTTCTTATCCATTCATCTGCTGATGGACATCTAGGTTGCTTCCATGTCCTGGCTATTATAAACAGTGCTGCGATGAACATTGGGGTACTCGTGTCTCTTTCCCTTCTGGTTTCCTCAGTGTGTATGCCCAGCAGTGGGATTGCTGGATCATAAGGCAGTTCTATTTCCAGTTTTTTAAGGAATCTCCACACTGTTCTCCATAGTGGCTGTACTAGTTTTCATTCCCACCAACAGTGTAAGAGGGTTCCCTTCCCTCCACACCCTCTCCAGCATTTATTACTTGTAGACTTTTGGATCGCAGCCATTCTGACTGGTGTGAAATGGTACCTCATAGTGGTTTTGATTTGCATTTCTCTGATAATGAGTGATGTTGAGCATCTTTTCATGTGTTTGTTAGCCATCTGTATGTCTTCTTTGGAGAAATGTCTATTTAGTTCTTTGGCCCATTTTTTGATTGGGTCATTTATTTTTCTGGAGTTGAGCTGTAGGAGTTGCTTGTATATTCACGAGATTAGTTGTTTGTCAGTTGCTTCATTTGCTATTATCTTCTCCCATTCTGAAGGCTGTCTTTTCACCTTGCTAATAGTTTCCTTTGATGTGCAGAAGCTTTTAAGGTTAATTAGGTCCCATTTGTTTATTTTTGCTTTTATTTCCAATATTCTGGGAGGTGGGTCATAGAGGATCCTGCTGTGATGTATGTCAGAGAGTGTTTTGCCTATGTTCTCCTCTAGGAGTTTTATAGTTTCTGGTCTTACGTTGAGATCTTTAATCCATTTTGAGTTTATTTTTGTGTATGGTGTTAGAAAGTGTTCTAGTTTCATTCTTTTACAAGTGGTTGACCAGAGTTCCCAGCACCACTTGTTAAAGAGATTGTTTTTAATCCATTGTATATTCTTGCCTCCTTTGTCAAAGATAAGGTGTCCATATGTGCGTGGATTTATCTCTGGGCTTTCTATTTTGTTCCATTGATCTATATTTCTGTCTTTGTGCCAGTACCATACTGTCTTGATAACTGTGGCTTTGTAGTAGAGCCTGAAGTCAGGTAGGGTGATTCCTCCAGTTCCATTCTTCTTTCTCAAGATCGCTTTGGCTATTCGAGGTTTTTTGTTTTTCCATACAAATTGTGAAATTATTTGTTCTAGCTCTGTGAAGAATGCTGTTGGTAGCTTGATAGGGATTGCATTGAATCTATAGATTGCTTTGGGTAGTATACTCATTTTCACTATATTGATTCTTCCAATCCATGAACATGGTATATTTCTCCATCTGTTAGTGTCCTCTTTGATTTCTTTCACCAGTGTTTTATAGTTTTCTATATATAGGTCTTTAGATTCTTTAGGTAGATATATTCCTAAGTATTTTATTCTTTCCGTGGCAATGGTGAATGGAATTGTTTCCTTAAGTTCTCTTTCTGTTTTCTCATTATTAGTGTATAGGAATGCAAGGGATTTCTGGGTGTTGATTTTATATCCTGCAACTTTACTATAGTCATTGATTAGTTCTAGTAATTTTCTGGTGGAGTCTTTAGGGTTTTCTATGTAGAGGATCATGTCATCTGCAAACAGTGAGAGCTTTACTTCTTCTTTTCCAATTTGGATTCCTTTTATTTCTTTTTCTGTTCTGATTGCTGTGGCCAAAACTTCCAAAGTTGAATAGTAATGGTGAAAGTGGGCACCCTTGTCTTGTTCCTGACTTTAGAGGAAATGCTTTCAATTTTTCACTATTGAGGATAATGTTTGCTGTGGGTTTGTCATATGTAGCTTTGATTATGTTGAGGTATGTTCCTTCTATTCCTGCTTTCTGGAGAGTTTTGATCATAAATGGATGTTGAATTTTGTCAAAGGCTTTCTCTGCATCTATTGAGATAATCATATGGTTTTTATTTTTCAATTTGTTAATGTGGTGTATTACATTGATTGATTTGCGGATATTGAAGAATCCTTGCATCCCTGGGATAAAGCCCACTTGGTCATGGTGTATGATCTTTTTAATGTGTTGTTGGATTCTGATTGCTAGAATTTTGTTAAGGATTTTTGCATCTATGTTCATCAGTGATATTGGCCTGTAGTTTTCTTTCTTTGTGGGATCTTTGTCAGGTTTTGGTATTAGGGTGATGGTGGCCTCATAGAATGAGTTTGGAAGTTTACCATCCTCTGCAATTTTCTGGAAGAGTTTGAGCAGGATAGGTGTTAGCTCTTCTCTAAATTTTGGGTAGAATTCAGCTGTGAAGCCGTCTGGACCTGGGCTTTTGTTTGCTGGAAGATTTTTTATTACAGTTTCAATTTCCGTGCTTGTGATGGGTCTGTTAAGATTTTCTATTTCTTCCTGGTCGAGTTTTGGAAAGTTGTACTTTTCTAAGAATTTGTCCATTTCTTCCTCGTTGTCCATTTTATTGGCATATAATTGTTGATAGTACTCTCTTATGATCCTTTGTATTTCGGTGTTGTCTGTTGTGATCTCTCCATTTTCATTTCTAATTTTATTGATTTGATTTTTCTCCCTTTGTTTCTTGATGAGTCTGGCTAATGGTTTGTCAATTTTATTTATCCTTTCAAAGAACCAGCTTTTGGCTTTGTTGATTTTTGCTATGGTCTCTTTTGTTTCTTTTGCATTTATTTCTGCTCTAATTTTTAAGATTTCTTTCCTTCTACTAACCCTGGGGTTCTTCATTTCTTCCTTTTCTAGTTGCTTTAGGTGTAGGGTTAGGTTATTTATTTGACTTTTTTCTTGTTTCTTGAGGTGTGCCTGTATTGCTATGAACTTTCCCCTTAGGACTGCTTTTACCGTGTCCCACAGGTTTCGGGTTGTTGTGTTTTCATTTTCATTTGTTTCTATGCAAATTTTGATTTCTTTTTTGATTTCTTCTGTGATTTGTTGGTTATTCAGCAGCGTGTTGTTCAGCCTCCATATGTTGGATTTTTTAATAGTTTTTCTCCTGTAATTGAGATCTAATCTTACTTCATTGTGGTCAGAAAAGATGCTTGGAATGATTTCTATTTTTTTGAATTTACCAAGGCTAGCTTTATGGCCCAGGATGTGATCTATCCTGGAGAAGGTTCCATGTGTGCTTGAGAAGAAGGTGAAATTCATTGTTTTGGGATGAAATGTCCTATAGATATCAATTAGGTCTAACTGGTCTATTGTATCATTTAAAGTTTGTGTTTCCTTGTTAATTTTCTGTTTAGTTGATCTATCCATAGGTGCGAGTGGGGTATTAAAGTCTCCCACTATTATTGTGTTATTGTTAATTTCTTCTTTCATACTTGTTAGCATTTGTCTTACATACTGCGGTGCTCCCGTGTTGGGTGCATATATATTTATAATTGTTATATCTTCTTCTTGGATTGATCCTTTGATCATTATGTAGTGACCATCTTTGTCTCTTTTCACAGTCTTTGTTTTAAAGTCTATTTTATCTGATATGAGTATTGCTACTCCTGCTTTCTTTTGGTCCCTATTTGCATGGAAAATCTTTTTCCAGCCCTTCACTTTCAGTCTGTATGTGTCCCCTGTTTTGAGGTGGGTCTCTTGTAGACAACATATGTAGGGGTCTTGTTTTTGTATCCATTCAGCCAGTCTTTGTCTTTTGGTTGGGGCATTCAACCCCTTTACGTTTAAGGTAATTACTGATAAGTATGACCCCGTTGCCATTTACTTTATTGTTTTGGGTTCGAATTGATACACCATTTTTGTGTTTCCTGTCTAGAGAATATCCTTTAGTATTTGTTGGAGAGCTGGTTTGGTGGTGCAGAATTCTCTCAGCTTTTGCTTGTCTGAAAAGCTTTTGATTTCTCCTTCATACTTGAATGAGATCCTTGCTGGGTACCATAATCTGGGCTGTAGGTTATTTTCTTTCATCATTTT
The DNA here is from genome assembly GCF_029407905.1 of Bubalus kerabau. NCBI lineage: Eukaryota > Metazoa > Chordata > Mammalia > Artiodactyla > Bovidae > Bubalus > Bubalus kerabau. The sequence continues at coordinate 94,644,783 of NC_073625.1, forward strand.
AAGTATGTCTTGCCATTCCCTCCTGGCTTGAAGAGTTTCTATTGAAAGATCAGCTGTTATCCTTATGGGTATTCCCTTGTGTGTTATTTGTTGTTTTTCCCTTGCTGCTTTTAATATTTGTTCTTTGTGTTTGATCTTTGTTAATTTGATTACTATGTGTCTTGGGGTGTTTCGCCTTGGGTTTATCCTGTTTGGGACTCTCTGGGTTTCTTGGACTTGGGTGATTATTTCCTTCCCCATTTTAGGGAAGTTTTCAACTATTATCTCCTCAAGTATTTTCTCATGGTCTTTCTTTTTGTCTTCTTCTTCTGGGACCCCTATGATTCGAATGTTGTAGCGTTTAATATTGTCCTGGAGGTCTCTGAGATTGTCCTCATTTCTTTTAATTCGTTTTTCTTTTATCCTCCCTGATTCATTTATTTCTACCATTCTATCTTCTAATTCACTAATCCTATCTTCTGCCTCTGTTATTCTACTATTTGTTGCCTCCAGAGTGTTTTTAATTTCACTTATTGCATTATTCATTATATATTGACTCTTTTTTATTTCTTCTAAGTCCTTGTTAAACCTTTCTTGCATCTTCTCAATCCTTGCCTCCAGGCTATTTATCTGTGATTCCATTTTAATTTCAAGATTTTGGATCAATTTCACTATCATTATTCGGAATTCTTTATCAGGTAGATTCCCTATCTCTTCCTCTTTTGTTTGGTTTGGTGGGCATTTATCCTGTTCCTTTATCTGCTGGCTATTCCTCTGTCTCTTCATCTTGTTTAAATTGCTGAGTTTGGGGTGTCCTTTCTGTATTCTGGCAGTTTGTGGAGTTCTCTTTATTGTGGCATTTCCTCGCTCTCTGTGGGTTTGTACAGGTGGCTTGTCAAGGTTTCCTGGTTAGGGAAGCTTGTGTCGATGTTCTGGTGGATGGAGCTGTATTTCTTCTCTCTGGAGTGTAATGAAATGTCCAGTAATGAGTTATGAGATGTCTATGGTTTTGGGGTGACTTTGGGCAGCCTGTATCTTGAAGCTCAGGGCTGTGTTCCTTTGTTGCTGGAGGATTTGCTTGTTATGTCTTTCCCTGGAACTTGTTGGCCCTTGTGTGGTGCTTGGTTTCAGTGTCGGTATGGAGGCGTTTGATGAGCTCCTGTCAATTAATGTTCCTTGGAGTCAGGAGTTCCCTGGAGTCAGGGTTTGGACTTAAGCCTCCTACTTCCAGTTATCGGTCTTAATTTTACAGTAGTTTCAAAACTTCTCCTTCTATACAGCACCACTGATAAAACATCTATGTTAAAGATGAAAAGTTTCTCTACTGTGAGGGTCACTCAGAGGTTCACAGCGTTACATGGAGAAGAGAAGAGGGAGGAGGGTGTTAGAGGTGACCCAAATGAGATGAGGTGGAATCAATAGTGGAGAGAGTGGACTAGCCAGTAGTCACTTCTTTATGTGCACTCCACAACTGGACCGCTCAGAGTTGTTCACGGAGTTATACAGAGAAGAGAAGAAGGAGGCAGGAGACAGAGGTGGCCAGAAGGATAAAAGGGGGAAATGAAAAGGAGGGAGACAGATCCAGCCAGTAATCAGTTCCTTAAGTGTTCTCCACCGTCAGGAACACACAGAAATTCACAGAGTTGGGTAGAGTAGAGAGGGGTTAGGGAGGAGATACAGGTGACCTGGTGGAGAAAAAGGAGAGTCCAAAGGGAGAGAGAGCAGTCAAGCCAGTAATCTCATACACTAGTGAAAAATGGGTCCTGAAGATTGGGTTCTTAAAGGTACAAAATTGGTAACAAATACATAAAAGCAAAAATTAGAAATCTAGAGTAGAGTTTGGAATTTAAAAAATGCGATGTTAATGAAAAGAAGAAGGAAAAGAAAGAGAGAAAAAACTAACAAAGAAAAACAAACAAGGTCGTGAAAATTATAAAGAAACTACAGGTACAAAATTGATAACTAATACCAAAAAGCAAAAATTAAAAATCTAGAGTAGAGTTTGGAATTTCAAAAATACAACGTTAAAAAAAAAAAAAAAGAAGAAGAAGAAGAAAAATAAAGAGTGAAAACAAACAAACCAACAAAAACAATGTCACAAAAATTATAAAGAAAATACAGGTACAAAATTGATATCAAATACCAAAAAGCATAAATTAAAAATCTTGAGTAGAGTTTGGAATTGCAGATATACGATGTTATATAAAAGAAGAAGAGAAAGAAACAGAGGGAAAAAAAAGTCACAGAAATTATGAAAAAAACTATAGGTACAAAATTGATAACATATACCAAAAGGCTAAAATTAAAAATCTAGAGTAGAGTTTGGAATTTCAAAAATACAATATTAAAGAAAAGAAGAAAAAGAAAAAAGAAAAAAAAAAAAAACACGGTCAAAAAATTATAAAATATATATATGAAGTTTGCTGAAGAAGAAAAAAAAATAGGGTCTTTTTTTTTTTTTTTTGCAAAGTAATAGTTATTAAAGTGAAAATTAAAGGACAATAGAGGACTTAAAAAAATTTTTTTTTAATTAAAAAAAAAAAAGAAAGAAAGATTGATCGTAAAAATAGTAAAAATATATCTAGGTCTTTCTCTGGTTTTGTTGTGAGTATTGTGGGTTCAGTTCATTTTTGGCAGTTCCTTAGTCCGACTTATATTTCTCAAGATCTATAGGCCCCTTCCTATGTAATCCGTAGTAACCACAGGGTTTTAATCTATGGCCTGTAGCTTCCAAGGCGTTTCCCTCTGTTATAGCTTCTTCTGTTTGCTGGTCTCTTCAGTGTCTGGTTCCCGCCCTGACACAAAGGGGACGATGGAGGACACTTTTTTTTTTTTTTATTTTTTAATTTAGGCTCACTTGTTCAGCCGCGCTGTGGGGAGGGAGGGAGGGATGCTGCAAACATATAACACTGGTGTGCGCTCGCAGTGCCTCAGCCACACTGGGTCTGCCCCCGCTCACGGCGCGTGTAGCCTCCCTGCCCACACTGCTCGGGCTCTAGGTTGTTCCGCCGGGAACAATCAGAGGCCGGCCCTGGGCTGAGCTCCCAGGTCCAAGCCGCTCAGGTTCAGGCACTCGGGTAGTCCTCAGAGGCACAGACTCGGTTGGGCCTGCGTTTTGTGCTCTTCCCAGATCCGAGCAGCTCAGGTGATGAGGTGTTTGGTGGGCACCAATGCTGCGACTTATCGCCTCCCCGCCACTCGGTTATCTGGGTGTAAAACCGGCGCACCTTCTCAGGCAGCTGTTGACCGTCCAGACCCCCAAGAAGTTTTAGTTAGCAAAGAAGCCTGCTTACAGTTTTATAGATAGTGTCTCTCTGGGGCTGCGATTGCCCCCTTCCGGCTCTGGCTGCCTGTCACCGGAGGGGGAAGGTCTGCAGCCGGCTATCTCTGTTCAGTCCTTTGTTCTGTGCGCGGGCCTGGCGGTGTCTTAGGTTAGGGCTGGCTTTTCGCGTGGTAGATATCCCACAGTCTGGTTTGCTAGCCCAAATTATTTCGCTCAGATAGCACTCAGGACATTCGGCCCGATTCTTACTCTAAGGGACACAGCCCGCGCCGCACTTCCCTGCCCAGCCCCCGCTTGCTAATGCCGTGTGCAGGCGTCTGCGCTGCTTCTCCGCTGGGGGAGTTCCCGTAGGGCTCACAATCCGCGATTTTTAATTGTTTATTTTTTTTTTCCCCCTCCCTTTTATGTTGCCCTCTGTGCTTCCAAAGCTCAGTACAGATTCGGCAGTGAGAAGGTTTCCTGGTGTTTGGAAACTTCTCTCTTTTTAAGACTCCCTTCCCGGGACGGAACTCCGTCCCTCCCTCTTTTGTCTCTTTTTTTGTC